>NC_143438.1:76202500-76440000 GCF_987193195.1 Phasianus colchicus
GCTTTATGGTATTGCTTTCTTTGATACACAATTTTTAACTCTCTCGTTATATGCATGCTTATAAATGCGAACGCTGTTTCAAATTAGTCTTTGCCTTTTACCTAATATCAATAGTGGAATAATATTAAGCACAAATGTTCTTTTCTGTATTGTATTGTGTTTCAGTTTTCTTCTGACAGTACAATAAATTTTAAGTATATAGTCAAGGTAGCCACTTTCCTATTCTTACACTGTCAGTGGTTTTCATAAGTACTGAAACAGTTTAATACAATGCTTTCTGTTGTAAAATGCCAGTTCACAAAAACCACCCTGTGATGTTTTTTTTTTGCATGCCTAACATAAAAATAAGTTTGTCTTTTCAAAAGCAAATATATGTTTATTGCTCGGGGAAGACGGTTCTTCTACTTGTTGCCTTTAAAATAAAGTCATCTTTAAATATTTATCTTAAGCTCTTTTCCTTTATGACTTTTTTCTGTGCTCCTGCCTAACAAGAGATATATTATCAAAGTTCACTCCTGGGTGTCATCTTGATTTTTTTTTTTTTTGTGCATTACAGTCCATAATGACTCTTCTGCAATTAAAAAATCTATGTTATTGTGTCAGTGATACAGTACTGCAAAATAAAGTTCACTGCTTGGAGAAGTTTTGCAGTTGCTATTAATTGCAGAAAAAAAAATATGAAGAAATTTCCTACGATTGTGTATAACTACATTTGCTCACTTTTCTTTTTTTTCAAGAATGGAATCCATATGTAAAGGCACAAAAGTATTTATTTTGTTTTAAGCGATTGGAAATGTGTAGAGAAGAGGCTCATAAATCATTCTGTGGAGTTTAGTAAGTTTAATAGAGGCATTAGTACGCGCACACTGATGCACTGTCACTGAGCTCCGGTAGGCTTGTGAGTGGGTGTTTGGCTTAGAAACAGAATTGAGGGGTAAGAATTTTTTGCTTCTTGCCTCTCCTAAAATACAACAGAAGAGTAGCTGTAACGTCTCATTGCAAAAGTAGGGTAGGGAATAAAGTATTTTGTATCCTTACCTTTTAAAAATAAATAAAACGTTTTTATTTTTCCTCTGACGGAGTTTCACTTTGCACTCTCCTTTCAATTACACTGTACTGTATTGAAGGTACTTACAATGCTTTCAGTTTAATCAAAGCAGAGCACGAGGTAAGCAGCTGCCTGTACCTCTTGAGTATGAATCATGAATGATGATTTTTACTTTTCTGAGACTGAGTACTAATTCTTTGCAAGCAATTTATCATCATGTTGCAAGATATTAATACGACATGTTAAAATTGCACTTACATTTACAGTCACGTACTAATGGAAATATATACACATTTAGACAATCTGATCAGATGTAAAATAGTGCAATTGAGTCTATTAGTTTTTTTTTTGTATTCACTAATTCATATTTTTGTAATCTGTATAGTAGCTAACACAAAGATTCGTACAGTGCTCAGTGTAATAAAGTGAGGAAGAAACCAAGTTAGCCATCAGCGGTGCCAGTTATTTCCAAGAAACATAAAATATATTTCATCAGTACTGCAGGAGTAGTTTACAAATAATGAAACTTGCTGTGAAGTCATATTGCGTATCATATATCTGAGCAAAAATACCATTTCTTAAGTCGGAAGAAAATTGTTCTGCTTTAGTTGGTAATATATGACCAGAGCAAGTTATGAGATGGGCAGGATATGTTTTTTTTTTTTTTAAAGAAAAAGGGAGGTGTTTTTTTTTTTTAAATGTTATGCACTTAAGATTTACACGACTTTCATGATGTGTTCCTAAAGAGGGAAAAGAAAGAATCTGAGAGGTTATTGAAGAGGTATTTTAACAGTATCTACTCCTCAAATTTAGGTCCTGGGCTGTCAGTCTTGCACAAATATGTAGCTGCTGTCAGTATAAATAGTGTGTAAATTAAGAAGTTCTTTGATTTGTACAGTTTTGCCTTTAAGGATGTAATTTTCACACTGAGACTTTCACCTGTTTTTTTTTTTTTGTTATTTTTCTCCATTTGAATGAGGGATCAGATAGGTTTCCTACTTGATAAATGCTCATTTATGATGTTTAATCAAAATCAAATCCTGCATCATTAGTAGTAAGTTTTTTTGCACTACGTTCTTTAAGAGTGCTTTTAAGTAGCCCGTGTTAAAGGCACCAGTCTGTAGCATTTTGCTTAACTTCTATTATGGATTTTGAACTTTATTTCTCTTATTTGTATGCAGATGAAAAGTTTTTAATTAAAATAATAGATGTGGATTGTGAAACTGCTGTGCTTGAGAAAGGGATATACCACTTTAAAAGGTATTAGCATAAAGATATAGCACATTTGTTTATTATGTTTCAAAATCAGCTGCTAGTATCTCTGCCACAGGTAACAATTGACTTTTCAGGCTTCAAGTTAATAGCCTTGTCTCTTGCTTGTAGGGATCAATATTAGTATTAATTAATCACCATTATCAGCCCTAGGATCTGGTTCTATTTGTTGTTACATCAGCAAAATATCAATATAGAAAGTGGACTCTCTGATCGTCATGGCAACTTCATCTCTTGGGTCAAAGAAAGTTTATCTTATCTGTGCATGGAGAGTGGCAAACTGTTTAGGGATCTAGTTTGAACTCTAAGAACATTGATTTAGTTTTTGTTTGTGAGTAGAGGCTGAATTCCAATCACAAGCGATAGGTAAGATTTAAATATTAATGCCCACAGGCTTGTCTGAGGGGGTGTCATTACCATTACTGTCGGATTGTCTTTTTGAGACGAGACAACGGTAGAGGAGAATTTTGTAGTCAGGATTACTTAAAGCTTAGTAATTTGGGCGTTGGATAAACAGGTTATAAACTGAAAGTATGGAAATTGTGCAGTATTTTTGCAGTAGTATTTCTTCTTCCATGCAGTGTATGATTGGGATTTCTTCCACTTAAATAGGACTAAGTGTAGAACTAGCTCGGAAGCACATTCCTTCTACCAACTCACATTCTACGTATTGTATTATGCATTCTCCCTTAAAAGACTTCTCAAACAAATATCTGGAAAGTCAAATGAAATAGCATCAGTGTTCTATTCGCTCTTGAATTAATGCCTGTCAGACATCATGGAAAATATATATGCAACCGTCTGGTTAATTATTTTTGAGTCTTGTAAGCTGATGCAATCATCTCCTAAGCTTGTGACAATAAAATATAAATAATGCTGTGTTATTGTGTTGTAGTATCCATCTGTATTCCTAAGTGCCTGCTAAGAGTTAGTAGTCTGTTAGTAGACAATGCATCCGAGACTTCTCAGTGTGTGTATATATATAGCCATAGCATGGTTGAATCTTGATCTGAGGGCTTGGAAAACAATGATTACAAGTTTTGCTTTGGGAAGCAAAAGCAGTTTTTTTACCCAGTTGTTTGTAAATGTTGTGTATCTACATTGATTTGTTTGATAGCTCCTAAGGACATGCTGTATTTGAGACAAAGATTAAGAGTATCAATATACTCGCCTTCTAGATATTGGCTGAATAGGATTTCTTTTTTTTTTCTTTTCCTTTTTATTCCTAGAATGTGAAATAACAAAAAAAATCTGTCTTACTTATGCAGTGATGCAGGTAAAGTATTGTTTTGGGGAATGCAAATGGTATAAGAGCAGTTCAGCACATTTGCAGTATTGAAGATGAGTTCTTGCAGAAAATACAGAAAAGCAGCCAAACAAAACCCAAACACATGCATAAAGCTTGTTCTGTAGAAGGAATCAGTTCTCGGTATTGACATTTCTCATTGATTATTCAGTTTCATCTAATGCTTTGAAAGGGTAATGCCATCATGAGTTGGTAACAGATGCGGGTGGTTGTCACAGTAGATTTTTCTTCTTTAGAAAAGGAAAAGGGATTTAGTTTGATATAAAGATGTACAGCCTTAAGTTATGTTTTAATAGCTTCTAATATTGTCTATGTAATCACATCTGTGAAATAGTTTGTATAATTTAAAAACACGATAAGCAAAAAATGTTTCTGTCTTCCTGTTACAGATGTTGAATAAATTTTATCCTGGTGATTTTCCGTCTATCTTCTTATTTTTCTCTTGTCCCGCATTTCCTGTGTTGAAGAGAAGTGTTATGTAAGATTGTCACCCTTTGCAAATGCTAGTAATTTGTTTTGAAGAATTAGCCAGGATTTCAAAACATGTTTAGGAGCTAACGTTTTTAGTAGTAATCCTCAGAAACCTTTAAGGAGCTAATTCGGTATTAAGTTTATCTATTTGATCTTTTTATTCATGCAAATTTTTAACTGCAAGTGTGTAAATAAAGTGAGTGTGACAAATAATGCTCTCACTCTTAAGTGCTACCATCTAGTTTTTCAGAACTTTTACAATAAAGGTTAGTCCAATTACGGTAGGTTTATAAAATGGATAGAAGGTACTAATAACCTTCTGAAAATAACATTGCTTTAGTAGTTAGTGAATTACTCAGACATCTTTGCATAAAGTCTTCCCATACCTTACTCTTTGCACTCACATAGATGAGTTAGAGTGATGTTGCTTTACTCTTCCAAACAACAAGATTCGAAGCTTCCAGTCTGAGATAAGCTGGTATAACTGTGTGTCACATGCTGGTTTTACTGGACTCGGTGTTTTTACCTTAGATTCAGTGTAGCAGAGTACAGTAAAAAAATTTCTTGATCCTGTATACTTTTCTAATGAATAGAGCATTAATACCGACTGCAATAAAATATCACAACATTTTTCATGTTAGTGGGTTTTTCATCTAATCCTTTGTTGGATGGTATAATAGTATATTTTTAAACTTAAGTTTCATACACGGTTCATAAAAAAAAAAAAAAAACTTTCAACAAATGTGAAAATAATTGTGAGACAAGGGTTTAAAAATACATGCATCCACAAATGGTATATGAGAGTTTGTATATAAAATCAGAATGTAGTGTAAAAGAGGAGCCAAGTTGATATTTAAGTATTTTCATCATATTTAAAGGAATTGCAGGGTTGAGGTTTTGCCCCCCTTCACTATGCTTGCTCCTTCTCATATTATCTACAAAAAGTAAAAGTCTATATGTTTTTGTGGTAAAAATGATACAGAAAAATGTAATTACTTTTTAAACACACTTGCAGTTATTATTGAAAAGTGATTTTTAATGAGAACAGAATGAATTATACTGTAAAACACGAAATTCCTCATAGACCCAAATATGGTGAGAGATGTCTTTTTGTGTGTCTATTGTGAAGATTTTCTCTGCTGAAATGGAATAATCTTGAAAATACTTTTTCAGATGATATATGGAGGTGTTCATTTAGGCCGAGAAGAAATTCTGTAGAGGCTGATATTATTTTTACTTCTGTAGTTGCAGCGCAAGCCTCAAAGGAAGTACTGTGATTTACTCCTGTAATGGGGATCATCATTAGAACTGCTATTTAATACTTGTTATGCTTCTGTTATCAAGTAGAAAGATTAGCGTTTATAAGATATCCAGAAAAAAATTGCAAAGGAATTGTGAAATCTAATTTGAAATTATGTGTATATTCTGTATTTTGTATTCGCTTCTCACTTTCACATTCAGGCTTAATGTTAGATGGCTGTAAAGATCTTTTCTCTGAAAAGTTGTGAAGAAGTATAGCAAGGACTTTCCTAATATATTTTATGCAGCTTTGTGAATTGAACTGCGACGCAGTTGTGAAACCAATGAAGACGATGACAAAAGTATGAAAGGTTGAGTAGTTTTGAAAAAAGAATTGCCGTCACTCCTTCCCACCTTCTTCTAAGGTTACGGTCTTCAGTTAATGTGCATGGCAAAGACTCCAGCTTTCTTGGAAACAATATCAAATCATTTTTGAAAGCTTTCAGTCAGATTGGGATTTATATCGTGTCTGCTAATTGCACTTCAGCGCTTCAGAAGGGACATAGACAAAATGTTGGAGCTTTGTAGAATGCAGAATAAAAAAAATAGTGATTGTAGCCACTGAGTTTCTGGGGTGCTTTTAATGCATGAAGTGTTCATGTGAACAATCATAGAGTGGAACTGAGTAACACTGCATATATGAATAGGATTGAGTACCTCTGAGAGACCCTTGGTTTGCAAATAACTTCATTTTCCAAGAAATTGAACAATTTTTGATGCAAATGCATGTATGGATTTCTACTTAAAAAAAAATAAAAATGTTTGCTAGTCATTCAAAAAATGCGTGATATTTCAGTGAACACTGAAAAATTTAAGAAATGAGAATATTTGACAGTTTATCTGGAAAAAAATTATTAGCTAGTTGCTAAAAATACAAGTGCACTCCTTAACAATGTGCATCTTGGACAAACAGACGCATATTTTGTCATCAAGTTACTTAAGCTTCTGAAGTCAGGGCTACAACTGGGTCAGATGATAAGATGAGCACAACAGAAAAACGAAGAGTGGCTCTGATAAAAACTGATTGATTGATGTCTGGCTTCCCCACCATCACAAGCAGTTGACAGTTAGTTTGGGATCAGATGATTTGGCTTTTGCGATAGAAGATGGGGCCTGGTAGGCAAGTCTGAAGGACAAAAAGGTCGGTTTCTGTGTAGTGTCAGGCAGTGCTGGGTTCCCACAAGGTGGGGTATTGGATTATGCTTTTCTTCAGCTACAAGACTTAACTTTTCATGGTCCATTGAAAGGCCAAGTAATCTGGTCAGTATTAATACAAAAATAAGGCTGTGTGTTGTGAGAGAAGGCAGTGAAAGCAGAGGGAGTATGCTTGCTGGACAAGTGAATTACAGAAATGAACTATTTGTTGATATTTGCTTAAAGCCTTGTCATTTAAAGAATAATGATTATATATCATAAACTCTGATTTAAAAAAAGAAAATGGTTTCTACGTGTAAATTTTTTCACTGCAGCTTAAAGAAATGTTTTGTGTTTCCTGCTGACGGATTATAATGAAGCATGGTGAACAAATTAATTTGTTTATGAAATATTTGTTGCTTTTCTGTAAGTCATTATTGTAGTAAGAATGTAAGTATTGAATATTGTACTTCACATAGAGAAGTATGTGTTTTTTGCTAGATTAAGAGCAATTAGCATGGTATACTTACTTTTAAAATTAATTTATGTGAAGTATTTTTGTTAATTGGAGATTATTTATCAATCTGAGACGATAGCATGAACAGCTGGGTTTTAGTTTGTATTTTGTTTGTTTTTTAGAGCACAATTACAATTAGCACTCTCTATGTAATGGCCACAGAAGGGGGGAAGAAAAATGTGCAAATGAAAATCAAGACATAATGGCTTTCAAATGAAAAAGATTTTCAATGTAAGCCGTGAAAATGTGTACAACTGCCACAGAATTGGAATTTGGACAGCTCGGATTTGAATTTAGATTTTTGGTCAGTTGGGTACCCTCTAGAAATCCTTTATAATGTATCGTTTTTCTCTGAGTTTTAAGGGTCAGATCTCCAAAGGACAGTCAGGTCTCAGCTAATGCTGCTGGCTTAATATCAGTAAGATGAATTCTGCAAGGTGCTGTATTGCTGATAGTATAACTGGAATGCAATATGAAAGAACCTGTAGTATAACCTGGAGTGCTACCAGTAATGAGTGATCAGTGTAGGTGAACTGGTGGTTGTTTGAACAGTGATTAGTTATACTTCAAGAAAGGTTGTTTTCTTACTGTCTAATCTCTGAAAACCTGTTTCATTTAATACATAATAATAATAAAAGGTCTTATACAAGAGAAACAGTTTTATCCCTTGCATTTTATACACCTCTTTTGAGGTGTATATTAAAGGTGTATTTTAAAACACAGACTTTAAAATAGTAGTTATGCATGCAGATTTTAAACAAGGCTGTAGAAGTGCCTAGGAACTTCTTCAATTTTTATTAATATCACACTGCATCACTTTATGATAGAGCTTTTGTGGGCTTTTATATATAATTAGGCTGGACTCTCAGCGTTATTGCATGTGGTCTGAAATATGCTGTAGAATTCCACATAAAATTTGCAGATGGTTCAGACTTTCAGGTATGTTACTTTCACAAAGATGTTGCATAAGAGAATAAGTAGTGCTTGTGTAAATAAGTCTTATGTCTGAAAAAATTCAGGGTGTTATAGGTCTGAAAGAAACGCCTCCGAAAGATACAAAGAGAACAATAGAACTGTTAGAGCAAATTTTCAGCTACCAAACACTATTTTTCCACAAAGTCACCACCATTAGCTTGGCATTTTTGCTTGTGATGAATTAGAGCCTGTGTGCTGCACTTGCCAGAATCTGTGCCAGTGGAGGTGACTCAGTGTTACTGTCACCGTTGCTGAAACACACCACCCACCACCTCCCTGTGCTCACATCCACTGTTTGGTCTCCAGAAACATTGAGCAAGCATCAATGAATGACAGTAGGTGCTGTGTTTTTCTGCACAGAGGATCTCAGTGGCACACCTTTGCTCCATGTGCACTTCTATGTCAGACACCATTTTGTTGGCAACAAACCGGAAGGGGAAGGTTCAACCTCTTCTGCCATATCTGCCAACATTGGCATCTGATGTTGTGGGTTACCTAATAAAATAGGAGATGTTACTTTTAGAGCATCCCTCATACTCCGTAAAACTGCAGAGTGATCTATTTGTTTCAAATATGATACTCGTGCCTGATGAGAGAGTGTTGTCTGCTTTACTCTTCCTCTCTTGTGTCACAGAGTTAACTAGATCAGTTTATGCCCGTGACAGGGGGCAGTAGGCCCCCACACTTCCCCCTGGCCCCACAAAATGGGAAGGAAGAAAGGAAAAAAAAAAAACAGCAGCAACAATCTATGGAGGGAAAACTTACTTTACTAACTATGATATCGGAATGCAAGATAACACAATATAATACAATCTAATTGAAATTGAGACTAATAAATCAAATAAGATAGGAGAGAGATTTCCCGAGACCGAGTGAAACCTGAAAAGCTTGGAACGGCTAGGAAAGCACCCTGCAGCACCCACTGCCAGGCAGTAAGAGACCGCCCCCCCCGGAAGGGTCAGATCCCGTGACTTCCGTAATGGATAGGGGTAGGTACCTGGAATTGGAGCATTAACGCTTTAATTCCAGTATATTACATGATGTTTTGATGCAGAATACTGAAAACCAAAAAACATAAAATCATGACATCCTATTTGGAAGTTTTAGACGTCTAGTGTATACAACTGTGATCAGAGTAGTTATATGTTGAAGAAAATCAGAGTGTGTGAATCAAATAGGAGTGAGGGAGGGTGGGTTGTGGAAGTCACGTATCCAAAATAATCAAGATAATCAATTCTTATAAATGGAGAGTAAAAATCACCAATTTAGACCAGATCGTCTGTGTAATTTTATGGTTGGTTCCGCAGTTTAGGAAATCTCATTCAAGTAAAAGTGTACTTTGGGGATGTTTTGAATGGTCTTATTAGTTTGACATTCATTTTCATATTCTTTTACTATTGGTTCAGAATTTTTACTGTCAGGAAAGGAGGTGAAATTCAGTTACTGAATTCTTATGCCACCAACTAAATTTGTTTTTCACCGTTGTCGGGTATTAGAAAATAAACAAGACAGAAACACTTAGAGAGTTACTCCTGTTGTGCTTAAACTGTTTCAAGTGAAATCATTAGTGGTATAGTACACGTTACACTAGGCAGCACCAGTTTAAGAGAAAGATCGTATCTGATTTGCACTGCTGTACTGTCTTTGAACATGACAACACACTTTATCATTCAGAAAAATATTTTGAGAATATGGATTCATTTGATGGAACCATGAAAATAATTTAAGTTTTGGCTTGTAAGTTATTTTTAACCAGGCACAGTGTTATGCTAATCTAGTCCCAAATTCTTACGGAATATAACTTATGAAGCGCTAATTTATGATCTGGATTTTATTTCAAGGGTAGAAAAAGAAAAAACATAAATCAGTAATGTCTAATCACTTTTATTAATAAAATATTGATTTGTTGTAAAAAAAAGTCTAATCACATTTGTTAATAAAATATTGATTTATTGTAAGAAAATGATTTTAAAGTGCTGTGCAATTGCTTTATCCATTTCCTGGTAGACAGATGTTCCTGTTACTAAAAGTACCAAGATGCGCATGGTAGCATTTGGCACCGTTTTAGAAGCTTCACTGTGAAAAACAAACGTACAGAGTTCTTCAATGGCAGTTTGAAAAAGTTTTACAATAACTATTTGAATAACTATTTTTATATCATGTCACGTTGGAAACAGTTATCTGAAATGAAATTGTCACAAATTAAATAGGATTTTTTTTTTAAACAAGTCTTGTACTTGGGGAGGAATAATTGTATGCATCAGTACAGGTTAGTTGATGACCTGCTGGGTAGGAGCTCTGAAGAGAAGGACCTGGGTGTTGGTTGAACGTGAACCAGCAGTGTGCCCTTGTGGCCAAGAAGGTTAGTGTGATCCTCCTCCTCTACTCTGCCCCCATGAGTCCACATTTAGAATATTGTGTTCAGTTCCAGGCTCCCCAGTTCAAAAAAGATAGGGATCTCCTAGGAGTCCAGCAGAGGGCGACAAAGATGATGAAGGGCCTGGAGCATCTCCCATATGAGGAAAGTCTGAGTAACCTGGGTCTGTTCAGCCTAGGGAAGAGAAGACTGAGAGGGGATCTGATAAATGTTTATAAATATCTGAAGTGAGGTGGGAAGCAAATGGATGAGGCCAGGCTCTTCTCAGTGGTGCACAGCAATAAGAGGAGTGATGACCTTAAACTTGAACAATAGGAGGTTCCATATGTACATGTCACAGAACTTCTTTACAGTAGGGGTGATGAAGCACTGGAACAGGTTGCCCAGAGACACTATGATGTCTCTTTCTATGGAGTTACTCAAGAACCGTCTGGATGCCTAACAGTGTGACTTGCTTTAGCAGGGGAGTTGGACTCAATGATCTTTTGAGGTCCCTTCCAACCCCTGCAGTTCTATGTTGAAGTGTTTTGTCTACTAGCTTGAATTTCAGAATTATTTCTAACATTTTCTTCTAAAGAATGCATTTAAACTATGCATTTAAATAAACATTTGTGTTCATGTACCTCTATATATGTGAGAACTAGTAAGGAATTGTCAGTATATAAAATGAGGCATGCAACATGATTTATAGTAGCGATAGTATGAAATACACCTACTTGTAAGCCAGAAACACGCTACAGGTAAATATATTATTCATAATACAGTAGTTGGAAGTTTTGACACAGTTCTTTCTGTACGTTATTTTAGTTACTTAAGCTACTTAGTTAAGTCATTTTTTATTTTATATCTGAAATAGAGCCTTGGAAACAAGCAAAGTTTGGAAAATGATAGAAAAACAAGTTTTAAGTTTCCTACTGTGCTCCATGTGATTTAAAACTTCATTTTTTTTACTATTTTTTTGTGTTGATATCGATACCCAATTTTAAGAGATTTTCTGCTCCTACAGCTCTTGTTAGAATTAGTTGGTAATAAACCCTAGGTTCTACAATAAGGAGTAGCATCTAAGTTCTTTCATTCCTGTTGCTGTTGTTTATCTACAACTTCAGTCTCCTTTTACTGGAAATTTTATAGACGTATGTAAATGTATATATGTATTACATCCCTTGGACTTTAATGCCTGTTTAAAATAGCAGATTTTCTTTTCTGTTTTCCAAAAGACCTGCATAAACACTTGATTACAGATTAAAATCTTGCTTTATAGCAAAATCATAAAAAGGAAGCTCTACAGTGGGAGCTCTGAACTTGAAGAATATGCTGTGTCTATTTTATTAAGCTGCGAATAATGATGTCAGTGTTTGTCTTGAAAATAGGTTCTGTGTTGTAGATTTAAGGCTACACTATTACAAGCAAAATCATACAAAGTTTATCTTCCATAGGTTTTTATCGTAAGTTTTGTTATTTTGATGTGCTGTGCCAAAACCAGTTCATCTTTCATAGATAGCAGATGTTTTAACTTGAGTGATATTTAAGATGCCTGTTATATTTAAGAAGACTATTATGTCCAGACAAATTGTCCTTTCAAATTCTGTTTCTAAAAATGTCGGTGCCAAATCTAGTGAGGTTTTTTGCACCTTATAGGTGATGTATCTTTAATATTGCTTAACTGCTTGCTTTCTATAGTTCTCTGTTACATATCATAATTGAAGACAATCCAATATTAAAAAGAAAGAATGCATATTGCAGAAAAATAGATGATGAAAATAATGGAAATAAATGAAGAAGTCTTAATTTTTGTGAATAAGCTATAAGAAATGGACAGAGATGAAATAAATTTATCAGAGTTAGAAAAATTTGTGTGAAAATGAATGGTTATCTTTGTTCTTAGCCTTTTGAAATATAGAATATAGGGTTCAGTGAAAATTAAATATAAGATCTGAGTTATTACACAACACTTAATTTAGTTTTGATTGACTAGAAGTGTATTTTGCCATTATATGGTCATCTCCTTTTCTCTCTTAAAAAAAAAAACCCAAACCTATTACTATGTTTCAGCTCTCAGCTTTTGAGTTTTTCTCACGTCTGACATGTTAAATATTTGTTACTGCTTTCTTGTTTATTTACTTCACATTTTTGATTTTTTAAAGGATGACTTGAATGATTTTAGTCCTGAGAAAAGTGCCAAAAAATTGCTGAGAGTTTGATCTTTTTCCTAGAAATGAAATGTTATGAAGGAGGAGGCACTGTTTGTTAATTTGAGAGTAAAAATGTAAAATAATGAACTGAACCTAGAGAATTTGAGACATTGTAATACCCTTCTTTCATTGTTGGTGTTTTTTTTTTTTTTTAATGTTATTTTATTTTTCCTAATCTTTATTCTTTTGGGAAAGAAGAGCATTAAACACAACTTAACTATATACAGGAGCAGTGAAAATCTGAAAACCATAATTATTGCTAGTTGCATAGCTTTTACATTCAAATATATTTTGGTAGCTGAATTATGCTATTGCAGTTGTGTGTGAAATGTTAAGAAAAGTTGTAGGCACCTCTGATTTCTGTATTTCAGTCCCTAATTAAGTATTAGGCATCTTGCTAGAGGAACTTCAGGAGAGTGTGTTAAATGTATTGTGTTTTGTATAAAATAATGCTGTATTAGTGAAGTACATGGATTGAATGTTTCAATTCCAGTTGGTGTTACATGTCAGTGATGCACTGCTCATCCAAACTGTAGGCTTGTGAAATGGCAAAATGTTATGCATATTCTAACCTGCATGTAATAGTTAATAGTATATATATATTTAGATTATTATACCATTCCTTTTTTCTTTTTTAGTTTTTTTTTTTTTTTGATTGGTTGAGTGGTTCATACCTTGTATCTGATGGTAGTTATTTATCTGATGATAATTACCTAATCTCTGTAATCACTTGAAGCTTAGATAGCCTTGCCATAGGAGTTATATTCTGACAGAATAATAACAAGATATATGCCACAGTTTGTAGAGTTTCAATTTTTTAATCAATAGATATAGATATAGGATTTTTTTTCCATTTTCTGGGGCACTTTTCTGGTGTTAAAACAAGCAGCAAATTCAAGATTGTTATCTACTAACGGAGGGGGTAGGAGATTCATGATCCTTGAGGTCCCTTCCAACCCTGGCAATTCTGTGATTCATCCTTTGTATGTACTCTCAGTAATATAGCGTAATCTGTAGGTGGAATTCTGTACATCTGCTTCATTACATTTTAGTGAAATCCTTACCCGTACATCTCTTCCATTCCCTTATTTTTTTGGTAAGTAATCATAGTTTGCTTCCCTGTAGTTTTCCTGTTCGAAGAGATCAATGTCATTATCTAGTTTTTTGGCAAAACTTTAATCTTGAGACTGGAAATAACTGGTAGAATCTGGAACAGGACCTAGGGCCTTTAGATCTCATCTATCTGTTCAGTGCAGTTTTTGAACTGCATTTGATGTTGTTCCTATCTCCAGTAAATTTTACTAGTTGTAAGAACACAATAAAAAAGGAAGACAGATCCTATTGCCTTGTTCACATAATTTTGATATAGAAAATCCAAGTCCAAAAAAGTGATTTCTAGGTCTTACAACTGCATATAAGTCTACAGACCTCAGATCTGTGCACATGCAACTAATGGAACTCCAAAGACCAGTTCATTGAATGAACAGAAAGTGTGTAAAAAAAGTGCCACGTGGCCATTCTTGTATTTACTATCTGGAGTAATTAGGCTAAACCTTATGCATACTTTATGCACTAGGAGGATGGGAAGAAGTGATCATCATTTGAGTAAATTGGTGAATTGTATATAGCACTGTTTGCTGGTCATCATGCTTCCCCTTTGAAGCAGTTGTTTAAATAGTCTGTAAATAAAAATGGCATCTTGTTAAACTGGATGAGACTGAGGGACTGGAAGTACAACTTTTGATATGACTTCATATGCATTGTCTTAAAGGGAATAATTTTCTTGCAATTGATACCATAGTTTTATTAACACCTGTTATATTCATGTAAGTAGTAGAAATCTAAATTTTTTTCTTATGTGCAAGTCAGGTATTAGTTGCCTTTTCTGAGGAATGTTTTTTTTTGAGTTAAGAAGAGTCCTCCTGCAGAAAATACACAGTATCTCAAACATTAAATTTTTTTTTTTTTTAAATAACATCAGACAGAATACCACAGTCTCATAGGATATGGATAATTCTGACCTCTGAGTAAAAATCCCTTTACATAATTTCAAAATATTTATTTTATAAATGAGGAACTATAAACATATCATGAGATAGCTTAGATAAAGAGGCTGAAATTGCCATGATTTTCAAGAAATCAAGAGCTGTCCTTCATTGGTTTCTCTACTTACTTTTGGGTGATCAGTCACCAGAGGATGAATGGTAAGAGCAAATAAGCATAATAACAGAAGGTGTTGTGTATACTGTTTGATTCTAAGGATCTGTGACATTTTTGCTTGGTGATGATCTGTGAAGAAGACTTAAAGTATGACTAAGAAGCAAAACAAACAAACAAACAAAAGGCTTTTTTTCTTCTTGTTTTTGCCCTTTACTAGAAATGAAGGTCCATAGAAGCACCATAGAAGGCTTAATCAAATCAGCTTAAATGGGGATTTCTTAGTACTAAGGGGTCACAGATGTAGGTAAATTAAAGTTGTTGTTGTTTATTTGTTTTGTGTATGTTAGCGCCTGTTTAATTTCCAGTGATTAGTTAGTGATTAATTACTTATGTAAAGAGAAACAATAAGTTATTGCATTAAACATTTGGAAAACCCATAAGTGGCCTCAAAGTTACCCCCGCCACACTTCAGCAAAAGAACAGTGATCAAATTTAAAAGAATTGGCATTTTTAAGATAACAGAAAAATAGAAAAATGATTAAGTTTCCCTGAGCAAAAAATCTTCTGGATGGACTTACATGTCTCTAGTGAAAATAACATAATTGAAGTACAGATAGACAGAAGCAGGGCATAGGTTTCTGTGAAATCAAAGTGAATTTTTCAAGTACAGTTTACTATTAAATGTTAATTTAATAATTTAATGGAGATCAGTGAGAGGTCAAGTCGAATGCAAAGGGTTAAAATGCTGAACGGTGACCTGAACAAGGAGTTGTTGTGTCTCTGAATCCCAGACATACTTTATTAGGACAATCCAGCTGGTTTTCTATTTCTATCTCCTCATTATCAACACGCTTATGGTATGGCCTCTTCCCCCTCACTTCCAATGCCAAGAATTTGGCAGGGACACCATGTGAGGAGGTCAGAGCGAGATTGAGAGGAAAAATGAAGTTGAGACTGCAGCAGAGATGCAGAAAGAGGGAGTCCTGTTGGTGAGGAGCTAAGGCTTGTTGTTTACTGTGTGGAGACTACGTGCAGAGGTGTTTTTTTTGTGTGTCTGAACAGTTGTTATAGCTTCGCGTGAAATTAAAACTGCTGACATTTGCCTTGATTGTCTTCTCAGTGCAAATGGTGTAAAACAAGAAGTAACAGTTAAGCTTAAGGAATTGCAGATGTAGAAAATCAGTAGAAAAAATTAAAAAAAAAAAGATTTATTTATCATTTTTGGCATCTTATGTTTTAAGATGAAATTATTCAAAAAGTGTAGTATTTTTTCATGGAGAAAAGCAAAGATTTATAAATAGAAGCAGCACACTGTTAAATTGCTGTATGTGTTGGATCTGGCTTTCTCTGGCTGAGAGAGGAAAAAAAAAAACAACCTCCAGCAAATGTTCGAAGGAAGGAAGTGGGAGGAAAAAAGTCTTTCTTGCACATTTCCATAGTTTCCATTTCAAAATATGTGTATCACTGCTATGTGACACATACCTTTACATCAACAGATACATAAATTTAGTATTCTTACTGATGAAACCAGCTGCATGAGAGCACTGATTAAACAGAAAGTAAATTTAATGTATTGTTTGTTCAAACCTGTGGGAATAAAAAAAAACAACCAAAAAACAACTGGAGAAAGTGCAGAGAGATTTTCTATAGAGGGTCAGTTTCTGTTCAGAATGGTCTCATCTGTGTTTCTTTAGGACAGTATGTAGTGCTTCCTCTAGGTCTAGTGTGGATTATATCAAATTGATCTATGATTAATGCTGTTCTAAAAATATTTTTGGTTTTTATCCTTTTCCTGGCATTCCCCTTTTAGATAATGGGAAAGTGTCTGAATGGAAAAGTGAGTTAATTTCTTCTGGTGGGAGGATTTATTGATTTTGTATTTCTTACATACTTAAAATTCCTATGGAAACAGATAGAGATTGTGTCCACAAGGAGTGGTAGGATTTAATCTCAACTTTACAGATGTCTTTGTCAGATGTTTGCTTTCCAGTTTTTACACGATTAATACGTGTTCATTACAAATGACATGTTGGTGGTAGTCCCTGTTTTTAAACTGTTGAGATTAAGGGTGGTGTTTAGCCCTGTGCTACAGCTCCAGACTCTAAGTCCAAATAATCTCTCAGCTTCTGTGTACAATGCCCATTTTTGTCCTGTGACACGTGCAGTGTAGGGGCTGTCACCCTTAATGTATGGTCTGTGTTACAAGAACTTCTAAGAGGCCTTGATCCTTAGTTCTAGGTTTCATGGTAAATTACAGGGGGGAAATAGTGTCCTGACTAGCATACTGCCAGGAATTTCTTAAAACTGCTAGTGGTGGTGATACTTGATTGCATGGGAAAACCTAACGCTTGCAGAAAGCACGATTTAAGAACGAGATTGGGAAGGTTGTGAAAGAGGGAGAGTGAAAGCAAGAGAGACTTATTTTCCTGAAAGGATGAAGGAAAAGAGACAAAATTCATCTCACTGGTAAATTCAGGTACCTCCGTAATTGAACAACATGAGCACACAAGCAGGGTGCAGATAATAGACAAAGGAAAAAGAAAGGATTCACTCTGGGCTGGGATTAGAACCTGGGGCTTTCCAGATGTGAAGAATAATTTATACTTAAAGAACTTACTCTCTCAGAGGAAGGGAGAGCATTTTAGTTGAGCTATGCCTGTAATGCTAATATTTCTGTATTCATTTGTAATTTTAAAAGTACCATTTATGCTTTTATTTTTTTTATACTATTC
Organism: Phasianus colchicus; assembly: GCF_987193195.1. Taxonomy (NCBI): domain Eukaryota; kingdom Metazoa; phylum Chordata; class Aves; order Galliformes; family Phasianidae; genus Phasianus; species Phasianus colchicus. Next base: position 76,219,984 of record NC_143438.1, read on the forward strand.
ACAATAAACTCGTGACACTTCTGCCCCCTCATAACAGACACCTAACAATGAAGCAGCTTCAATTAAGAAGCAGAACATCAGCCTCTGGCATCTTATTCTGTTGTTCCATCTTTCTTGCTAGGGAGAATTCATTTGTTTCTTAATTAAGAAAAACACCAATAGCATGAAAATTCTGCTTATGGTACCTGAATGGTAATTAGGTGAAAGGTAAAAAAGAAACACACGCATACATTCCAGTAGCAGCCAAAATGAACTTGAGCTGATAAAAATGAACTAAACTACCCTTGCATAAATCGAGGCTGAGAGAAGTGTACAGTCATTATGGCTAAGACAATATGCAAACTATCTTCAAAGAAATCAAATTGCTAGAGTGTTTTCATTTGCATGTATTAACTATTAACATAATGAGGAGAAGTGACATTGGACCCGGATTGTGTGTCTGTTCGGATTGATAACTCTACCGCATCTGCAAACAGGCGCCCAAAAATCAGACTTGTAGTCAGATCAGTGTTGAACTCTGAAGTGTGTATGTTTTTTTTTATTGTTATTTTCTTTTTTGTTGTTGGTTTTTTTTTTCCTCATTTTTGTTGTTGTCTTTTTTTTTTTTTTTTTTTTTTTAATATCTGGAACCCAGAACAACCATGTTGGGATGCTGAATGCAAGTTATCCTCTGATTTTTGTTCTTTCCAAAGGTGATTCTTCTGCTACAAGCACTTCGTTCTTTTAAGTTATTGACTGTTCCTGTATGCTGATTTGTAGTTAGTGAACATTTGTGTAATTATTTAGCTATATTTTTGTCTTATCAGATTTCCTACTTAAACTGTCAATCACAGTGTTCGTGAACAGAGGGGAAGTGTAGTAGAACTCAGACTTTTCAGGAGGTCAGTTATGTGCCATTTTATCTGATTAATTTGGAAAAGATTAAACGTTTATGATAAATTATCTGGGAATTTATTTAGATTGCTATTTGACATGCTTTGTAGGAACCTAGATAAATTTCACTATCTCTTTTGCTTGAGAAGAAAATGGAAATTGTTTTAAAAACAGTTGTAAAAATTTTTTATAAGATTTTTAATAAAGGAAAAAAAATGAACAATGCAATCTTTATCATCATTCTCTTTGCCTAAATTTTCTAAAAGGAATTTATTTCTTCCCGTTGCAGGTCAAAATTATTAAAAGAATGTAGTTTTGGAAGAAGGTGTCCACTAGTAAAATGCGATAGGAAGCGGCCATATTGAGTCCTTAAAATTCAGAGTTTACAATGAGCATAAATTGGAATAAAATACTCAGCAATTGTTACATTTTGTTTATACACACACAGCATTTCTGTGTGAATGATATCACGTGTCATTCTTGCACTTCGAGATTCTACAAAGCAGTGAGCAGTGCTACATTGCTGGAAGGAGCACTTAAGAATTCTATCCATGAATGTAAACCTTTCTTCCAAGAGGGCAGAAGGGATTCCCTCGTGGCTCTTTGATTGCTCTGTGCATCTGTTTCTTCACATAGCTCCACAGTTTTACTTCAGTTTGAGAGCTGAATCGTGCAAAAACTTGGATTTTTGAAAAAACAACAACAACGTAATAGTTCGTAAGGCAGGCTGGAGCTGAGAATGAAGTAGACATTTGTCTATAATAACCATATTACGACAACACAAACTTCTTGTAGCCATTATAGCTCAAGAAGAAGGTGGGAACGTGAATTCTTGTTTGTTCTATTTTTTTAATGATTTTTAAATTTTTTTCTTAATGTTCTCAAATGTCCACTAAGTGCACAATGAATTACATTTTTGTATTTACAATTGGAAACGGGAGCATTCTGATGAAAATTTCTTATTTTAAGTTTTGACTGTAACTAAAAGATCTGATCGATGGAGGAACAGTGAAAACAAACATTATTCTTTAGCAATTGGTGAAAATTTGAAACAAATCCTCCGCAGTCAATATGGAACATATTCCAGTCCTTATTCTGGCTCCATTTAAAATCTAAGAATTAGCTTATAGTTTGGCATACAACAACTTACTCTGCCTTTTGACACTGGAAGATTGACGTGGAAAAATCTTCACAGTGTGGGAATTGATACGAAAACGTCTGTGAGAAGTTGTGTGGTATGAATCTCATCTAAGGGCATATTACAGGATTCTGTAGAATATAAGACTGTATAAGATAATCTATAATTCGGATAATCTCTATCCATCCAGGTGAAGTTCTTGTTTAACGCTATCTTAAAATTCATTAAAACTCACTTTTTACAGAGAGAGTCCTGAGATTATGGATCATGGTGGGGTTTTTCCTGTATGTGTGGGAAGAGAATATATACATACTTTTTTTTATTTTTATTTTTAACTTGATAAGTATATGTTTTTAATCTCAGAATAATTTAATTTAGGGCTTTTGTTTTCTTCTGTAGCAAAGAAGTTAACTTTCCAAGGAAATTAATGAATTTTGTACTATTTTGTTAAATTCTGTTGGGCACCTTGTAGTGATGGAAATATTAAGATGCAGCCAGTAATGAGACACTACAGCTGCTAGTGTTTTACATGACTTCCCTTTGATTATAATAATAGTAAATCTATATTTTACCTCATCCACCTTTTGGATTAAGTCAGATGAAAAATAACTAGTTTTCCGTATATATTTTAAATGTACTTTGTTTTAAAAAATGTAGCAAGACTCAGATCTGTTTTAGCTTAAAAATTTTTTTACAGGTTTATGCATATGTAAAACTGGATTGTATTTAATAATTCTACTGAACTTTGAAATGTTGCTCAATGTTTAAATTATACATGTGCATGGTGGTGCCACAGAAGGAAGCATCTTCTCATTATCTCCTCTTGGATACAGAGTAAGTGTTTATCCTTGTGTACCAGCAGTTTTATCTCCTGTTTTTCAAAATCAGAAATTAATGTGTCTGAAATTGTGTGTGCTTATGCATGCACATAGTAGTCCACTAAAAGTAGGAGGATTCCAGATGGTCTACTCAGAAGGAACTATGAAACTCTGACATAGATTGAAGGGGGGGGGGGGGGGTAATGTTGTTTTTTTTTTTCTTTCTCGTTATACTACTAGAGAATCTTGAATAATTGTGTTACCACTGATATCTTATGGGAGATACCAGGTTGTGATAGACATGCCCTAATCTTTTTACAGGTACAACATTGTATGTGAAAATGCCTATCAGAGTTATTTTCTATGTGATACAGGTATTTCAGTGATGTAGTTTTAAAGAAAAGAGTGTGTTCCATAATGTTATGTGTGCTTAGGTTGGCAAAATAAAGACCAAAAAAACCTAAGGTTTTGTTTTTTTTTTTTTAAATTTCCCTAGTTATGTTTATGAAAACTAAAGCACTTGTAGATTTCATAGAAAAGTACCCGACTTTGAATTTTGGAAGCCATGTTTTCTTTCTGCTTGTGACGTGTATGTTCTGGGTGTTACAGATGTCTAGACTGGAGGAACTGTGGAAGGTGTTTACAGACCTCCTTTTAAAGGTCTCAGTCATTTCTTTGTCTAAAATAGAAAACTATTCGATAGGAGAACTGTATGACAGAATCTGTTGTATCTCATAAAACAGAATTTGGAGTTTGGCATGCAGAATTTGCTATTTTCCAGCTGGTGGTCACCTGTTCATGGCTATTGGCAGTCCACTTTTCCTTGGTAAGTGGCATGCTATCCTGGAAATAGTGCTACTGGCAAACAGATTCCCAGTTTCTATGTATTGAAAGTAAAATAATTAAAAATTATGGTTTTGTAAGTCTGCTAGTGTTCCTAAAATAGCACTGTAATTCAAGTAATGCATAAGAATGATAATGACTATAATAATAGTCCTAGAATTATTCATATTTTATAGATACTAAGAATTTCTCGTGAAAAGAGAAGAAAGGACCATAAATTTGTAATCATCATTGAGAAGGTTCAGTACTAGATCTGTGAGATTGAGCTGTTCCTTACTCTCGAACTGAATGCAAGCACCACAAAACTGTATGTTTGACTGCATTGTGTGATTTACTGTTGGCTGCGTTTATAATGGCAAAACAACAAGTAAATTAATTTTTGTTAGTGCACGTGATTTATGTGTAAATGAACTGTCTTATGAGTCTCTAGCCTAAAATTTGAATTCTGCTTAAAATCTTCTAAAATAATTATTTTTTCCGTGAGGGAAAAATGATGGAGCATCCCTTAGGAAAAAGTTTAAATAGTAATGGTATGGCATGTCTGTCCTATCACAAATAAATGAAGTTTGAGTTCCATGTTAATTGTGTTTTATTTAGTTATTTTAAAGGAAGCTACTCAAGGATTTCCAGAATTAATTCAGCTAATCAGGCACCTTTTGCTACTTTTGACCAGTGGTTGTACATGTTTTGAGAATCTCCTATTAATGCTCCCCCATGTTTGATTGATTGGTGTGTGTTTTGTTTGTTTGCTTTGTTTATGCTTAAATCTCCTTATCGACCAAGATTAGCTTGTTGTTTAGTGACATGCCCATTAGTATTTGTGGATTTTGTTTATTTGCATTTTTTGTTTTAGTCTTAGGTTTTGCTTTAATATCACTTATGAAAGGTCTCCTAGAGGACCTGTCTTTGAACTTACAAGGTCCTCTGTTCCTTTAACATGCATTATCAGTCTTCTGTCTTCTTTTTATGATAGATGTCAGAACAAAAGTGATTTCTAGATGTCTTGCCAAAGGATTATGCAGAATATTACTTCAGAAGCCAATGAGATATTTTTAAATTAAAATACCTAAAAAGAAGATTATTTGCAGTAGACAGAAAGTTCAGCTTCTGCTTTCCCCTGTCTGTGCTGGCACTGCACTGCACTGCACTGGGTGTGCTGGTTTGATTATTGCATTGAAAATGGGGAAAAAAAAGCAAATATTGAAGTGAGAATAGATCACAGAAAGTATTGATGAGACTGCTGAGCTATATCCTGATATCATTTGTATTTCTTTCAAGGCTTCAGAAGCAGAGAAGATCCTTACTATTTACACTGTTGGGAAAAACAAACAAACAAACAAACAAAAAACAAAAATTAGCTCTCCTGGTCTTTTAATTTCACTAATGTTATTAATGGGCTACTAGCATTATTCATTATTTTTGATTAAGATCTAGGAAACATTGCAAATAACCACTGCTGGTCTACTTTTCTATGTCTTAGATTTTGAAATATAACCTCAATGAACAGGAATCTTCAGTGGTTCCTCAGTGCTAGGTGACTGCTGCAGTGTGAGGACACTGTCTTTATTCTTTTGACTGACACCAACATCTGGTCCTGTAGGCTTGTCTTCCAGTATAACCTGCAGATTGATTGAAAACCACTACTTTTAGTAATGGAATAGACGTTACGTTTTAGGGGCTTAAGCTTATTTGTTGCAGGATATAATATAATTTTCCTGTTATTTTATTTCCAAAATAAATATGAGTAACCACTTATCTCATTACCTTTAGAATGCAGTTCAAGATGTCTTCCCTTCCTATATAATCTCTGCTTATGATGTTAAGGAAAGAAATCCACCACTTTATATCTGGGGAGTGTGTAAGCCAAGATACAACACAGATTAGTCAGTGTGGTTTTTTACCTTTTTTTTTTCTTTTTTTTTTAAACAACTGAGTTGCTCAGATACATGATGACCATGACAGGGAGCTAAAGAAACTAAAATTAAGCATCTAATTAAAATGGCACTTCTCACGTTTTCTTACTGTTAATTTTTGATTAATATTTACAGCTTTACTCAAGTTACCCCAAATGCAGTGTTGATATTGTGTATGTTTATGTACACCTTTCTAATCTGGCAAACCAGTCCATACCTTTCTGGTGTGCGTAATTTAAAGCACACACAGTTCTTAATTTGGCTGAAAGCCACGAGATATTCTGAAGAAAAGAGAAGAGCAGTTCACAAGAAGGAGATGGCAGTAGATTCCCAGTGGTACCACCATTTCACTACTAAATGAGTAAGCTGTCTTTGCAGCTGGTGCTGAAAACAACTTAATACCTTGAGAAGTCCCTTCTGGCTCATCCTCCCCTACATTTGGGGACTGAAGATCTGCGTTTTATTGGAAAAACTGGTCCTCTATCACAGCTTTAATATGCAAGTCATACTTGTTGCTGTCTAAAACAACAGTGTCCAAAGCACTTTAAGCCTCTTCTCTTCCAGTGTAGACATGCTTTTCAGCCCAGTCCTGTAAAAGCAGTATGTTCTTCATGTCAAAGTTTTAATAATCTTTCTTCTACAGAAAAGTGTGTAAATTCAGAATTTTGGAGGGAATAAAGTTTGTAGAGGTGGGAGGATCACACTAGAAATGCCAAACGTTATTATGTTTTTATAAAAATGTGAATTTCATCTCTGTTTCTTCATGGCTTTGTTTATAGTTGTAGGATAAAATGACTTTTTTTTTTTTTTTTTTTTTTTTTTTTTTTTTTTTTTTTTTTTTGTGGAAAAGATAAGCACATGTGCAAGGAGAAGGCTGAAATCTAATCCTTCCAAATGAAATCTTGCAGTCTCAAGGAAGATTTAATAAAAGACAGTAACAGATTTTTGGGTTGAGGTTGCGGATCCATCTGAAATGATAAGCTACATTCTACATTTAAGTGCTTTATTAAATATATTTGATCATTTTGATAAACTCATATTAGTGTTTTATGGTTTTATCTTGATCTATAAGAATTAATGATCTACTTTGAAAATATATCAAATATTTTCTCAAGAATTTATAAAAATTGAAAGAGGTAAAGTTTAAAATGTAAGATATAGAGAAAATTTTCAGTTTGTAGTTGATACTGTAAGACTGCTGGATTTTTTTTCCCCCAGTATTTACAGTGCTTTTGCTATTAAATTGGCTCCTGGCAGGCTAGGTAGCAGGCTACCAGCTGGCACTGGTTGGTTACCCATGCTGTGTACTCATCGGTGGTTGATAAACTTCAGAATGAAAGGCAAAGAAAAATTAATTGATTCAATAAAGTAGCTAATATTTCTTATAATTTTTTGGAGGAGGGAATGTGATCAAGATACATGAAATGGAAATCCATACAAAACCAGTCAAATTGTTTAAATATTCAAATATGCCTTACTGTAACAAGGAAGCAGTGTAATGTACTGAAATCAGCAATGGAACAGCTGTGTTTTAAAGGACAGTACTTTGAATGTCACTTGACAATTTGCTTTCAATTAGAAGTAATTTACAGGAAGATGCCCACAAGCTAATCTTTACAGGATAATTAAGTTCCATTTTCTTTACTTTTAATTAAAAAGCAGAAAAGATTTAGCTGATCCATAAAAAATGTTCTGTTTAAACATTCATCAGACTTCACACTTTTTTTTTTTTTGTTATTTGTTGTAGCAGATGTTATCAGAACTGCAGTCTGCTCTGTTTTAAACCCGGTTTATTTGGTAAGAGAAACATGAGTTGCAAGAGGCGTGTACAGCTGAGGTATGATCATTTAGCTTCTCCGTATTTGAATGGCTTTAAAATGATATCCATACTCTGAGCATTAATCTTGCCCTTTCCATCATCTGAAGTTGTGGTAAAGGAAAGCAAAGCAGCTGAGCAGCTCTGTGGATGTTAATAGTATTTTCCTCCTGTTTCTCTTACTAATTTCCCAGTGCCATTAAAATATGAAATAATGCAAAGATGAAGCCAAGTATGTTTGCCGTGATACTTAAATGTTAGCAAAGTTATCGGCATGTCTTTACAATTAATGAAGAAATGATGAAGTTCCTTTGCTGATTTAACATTACATTTTAAGTGAAAAAAAAGTGCCATGTATGATGTCTAAACATCCATGTGCATATAATGGAATGAGTTTGTGGTAAGTTCTTAAGGACAGGAGATGTATCTGTTTCTCCCAGATATTTCCTCAACATCTGTGTTGATTTTAAGCAGGGAATTGAAATTTACTTCTAGATTTTAAATCTGTCCTGCTTAAGCAAATTCAGGCAGTGGAAGAAATTACACATTAATTATACTTTCAACTTGATGGCAGAATGCATGCAGTAGAAACAAACAAAAAACCTGCATATAAAACAAAAGTTCCAATACTTTTCCAAAGTTTGAGATCTAATCAACTGTTAGTTTACAGTGGCCCCAGATACTTCAGTGGTCAGGTGATGATTTATACCAGTATGAAACAGGGCTATGATGTTAAGAAAAAAAAAAAACAACAACAGAATCCTTTTATTGTACCTGAAATACACTTATGTGTGAGGTGTAACTCATATCTGGTCGAGTTGATTATTTTTCACAATTACTTTTGAACTGAGAATAAAACGTACAATCATAGAATGTTTTATGTTTGAAGGAACCTTCACAGGTCCTGTAGTCCCCCTTCCTGCTCAAATCAGAACCCGTTTCAGTCAGGTTCCCAGTTCTGCAGGTTGACTGCTTTTCACTGTCAGCTTTTCCCTCGTGTTTAAACAAAATTTTCTTTTCTGTGTCCATTGCCTCCTGTCCTATTCTGTTAGGAACTTTACTGAGAAATGTGGCTCTGTCTCCTCTTATACCACTCAGGTTGATACTTTAAGACTTCAGTAAAAAAACTCATTCCAAAATTGAATGTTTCTGGTTGCTTGACGTTTCTTTGCTCTGTCTTCCTGGCAGTCTTGTGGGTCTGTGTAAAACTCACTTCGTTATGTGTATGTCACACTTGTACTGCGGAGCCCCCGACTGGACATAGTGCTTTAGATGCGTTATTGTCATTACTAACAGGATAGAATAACCACTTCCTTTAGCCTACTGGCTAGGCTCTTGCTCACATCCTAGGATATGTCTGGCCTTCATGGTTGCAGTGGTGAGCTGAAGTTAAATGCTCTCCTCATCCAGCAAGAACTCAGAATACTTTTTAGCAAAGCTGTTTTTTTAGTAAATTGTCCCCAGCTTATACTGGTGGATGAGATTAATTTGTTCAAATGCAGACTTTCATTTTTGCCTTATTAACTTCATGATGTTTCTTGAAAACCCACTTCTTCAGGTTGCCCTGAAGCGTGTCTCAACAGCACCTACCAATTTGATACCATTTGCAAGTTTGCATTCTGTCGTCTTGTTCACAGCATTGGTGAAAACATTGAGACATGCTGACTTCTAAGGGATACTTCTATTAAATGGACTCTCACTGAATTTGATACTAATAACAGTTCCCCCTTAAACCTAGTGGTCCAGGTAGTTTTCATTCACTGTGAAAGACCACTAATGCAACCTGTATATTACAAAGTGAATATTCCGAACACGTTAAGTCTTGGAAATAAAATTAGTGTATGTATAAAATCTTCCCAATCTTATATTAGTATCAGGATATCCAAATACAATGAACTATTCTGTGTAGCAGCTGTTGAATTAAATGATCCTAGTTAAAAGTTCTAGATTTTATCTTATATTAGACAATTGATTGAGAAATGCTTATGGATTTAAACACACTATTTTTCTAAATAGGCCTTGGCATGATTAAAAACATGATAAAACAATTTTTGGTGAAGCTGAGAGCCATTAAGCTAGTCTTTAATGAGCATAAAGCCATTTCTCAGACATCGTTCTCAAGCTGATTTTTTAAAAAGTTTAAGGTTCAGACAAGTCCTGCTTGGAGCAATTCTCTTGCTTAACTTTTTAAACCATACTAATGTTAGCTAAACTTCCTGTTTGTACTCAGTTGACCAAATACGCATTTTTAGAAAACTTTTAATATAAGGTATTTAAATGATTATCAACAGTTCTAGCTGCTTTCTATAACTGCAACACGTTGCCCTTTAAAATTTCTTCATGACATCGTTTAAAGGAAGAAGGAAATGAGAAAGTAATTTGTTATTGAAATTCACGTATTTGTGTGTTTTTTTTTAAAGTCTGTTTGTTTTAATTAAAAAAGGAAAAATCAAGACACTACTATTAGTCACATTGAAAAATAAAAAAAATATGGTGGAAATATATTCAAAAAACCATGCTTGTACACAGAAGATTCATGTCATATTCAGTTAAATAGATAGATAATCAAGGGACACTTACTTTGGGAGTCTTTAGCTGTCAAATTGTTTGGCAGTCGAGATGAGGTAATTGTTTAGGTTCCTCTTTAGGAATGGAAAAAATTATTTGGGGATGCAGTTGTTCTTTCAACTTTGCATCCTACTTCAGTGGTTACTTTAAACTGGCATGCTGCTGATAAAGAAAGTGATCATCTCTCTTTTGACTGTCATTCCATGTGCAGCACAAACGTTTCTGTCTGTAAAGCGAACTGGGGGAAAGAACTGGTCCAAGTGAAGGTCACTTTTGTTCTCCACTCCTTGTAGTTCAGTTTTAATTTAAATCAATTTCTTTATGTTGTTCACCTGATGGCTGTGCAAATACTTTTGTTAATCCAACAAGGAAGGCAGGGTGACTATAACAACAAGCAGAAGGGTGGTATAGCCTCATCTGGGAATGCAGCCTGCTGGTGTTGGCATAAGGAAATAATAATACTACACAGCTTGACAGCTGTTTTAGGATGAAATCACTTTGTGATACTTAAGAAATATGCTCTGCTTTGTTTAAAGGAGTAGGTTGTGAAGATGTGATTGGTATAGCAAATATATTGGTTGCTCATTGTTTATACTAGTACTGCAAAAGGCTGAATGTTATCAGTCTTGAAGGAGAGTTTTGTAAGAGATACAGCTGCAGTATTTTTTTCTTACGTGCCTTAGAGCCTCTTTACATATGTATAAACTTATAGAAGAAAACTTTTTGTGGATACTTTTCTTAAAGATATTCTGAATTATTTATTTATTCATGAGTGAAGAATACAGGTTCAGGCTCAGAGTTGTGGGAGAAATTATATTCTTTAAATATTTCCTGTAGAAAGATAGGACACCATTAGACACTATTACCATACTAATTGTCTTTTATTTATTTCTTTTTAAAATTTAAATAAAATTCCATTGCCTTATCATGTTCGACTGTATAGAAAATGTGATTAAGTCATTCTAGCAGTATAGTAATGTATTCATGCTATATTTGATTACTTTTTAGTAACTGGATAACATAAACGAATCTAACACTATAGGGGAATCATTCAGAGTCTCAAGAAGCATATATTTGAAATACATACTTGGTCCTTTAATAGTGTGGACATAATTTGAGTTGAAGTGTTCCCGATCACTTCATTAGTGAAATTCATACTATTTGCTTTGATGTGCAGGGAAATCATGATAATTTGCAGAGATATAAACAAGACAATAAAATCTTTTACTGCTTTGACTGCAGGAAGTTGAAGATAATTTATTTTAGATACTTAATTTTTACTCAAAGGTATAAAAATTGCATTGATGTGCCACTGAAATGTCATTATGTGATGACATTTTAGCATTATGATTGTAGCATAATTGCCTACACTTCTCTGCAGTGCAAGTTTCTCATTTTAAAAATGTTTTGGCTAGTTTGAAAGTGATTTGCAATTACAGTCTTGTAAATCTGAGAATATTCTCAAATCAAGGGACAAAATATTTCAGTTTTTCTTTCACATAAATGTGAGCTCAACTACTCTTTAATGCAGTGTTTCATATTTCTACTCCTTTACTTCCAACTGTCACTTTTGTGTCTGAAGTTTTAAGGCTTTGGTGATGTATCTGTCCTTCCTGTGTTTCATTATGAGGGTCATGTGTTCTTACGTAACTAAAGAAAAATGATGAGAAAAAATACTGAAATAATTACTTGTAAAATAACTTCTTATCCTTTTGTTAAACAGGCTTCATGTTGCATTTTAAATTTATGGCACAAACTGTTTGGAAGAATGACTTCTCTACTTTAGAGTGGGAGGAGGAAAGGGTGCTAATGGAATTCAGACAAGCAGTAATTAGTAAGCCAATAAATAGGACAATTTAATAAATGATTTATAGCAATAAGGAGTAAGATGCATAACAAATAATTACGTGATTTTTGTGCTTAATTTATGAGCAGAAATCCAAGGTGTAGGCAGGAGAAGGTGTCTGGAAGAAACGTTAAATGTGGTATTACCTTAGGTGTAATATTTTTATTAATTCTAATAACTAATACTGTTTAGTAGTTAAAATTATTCTCTGGCACGGGGACTCAATATTTATTATCCTTAAAATCCTATTTCACAAAAACAAATATAGTTTATCTTAAGCATTGATAAATGTGCAGGTTTGATTTGCAGTAACCATTTAATGAATTTGTGAGAATCCAGAAAGCTGAGGAATGATTGGAAAGATTTTGCAGTAATGGTTATCTCTTCTGTGTAAATTCAGCCATTTCACCTTAGTCTCGGTTTTCTTTAGAAATTCCTATGAATGCACAAAAGCAATCAGAAAATTTTTGTGCATGCATGAAGAATGGGGAACTGACACAAGAAAAGGGACAAAAAGAACCTCCTTAAGGAAGTGGCGCAGTCTGTGTGTAGCTGAAGGAAATGCAGTATAACATGTTGGAAAGACAGGAGAATTGTTGGGGGAAACTGCTGTTCATTTTCTTCAGTTCTATAGACAGTTGGTATCGCTTCTCAAATGTCATTCCTAAGCTGTAACTAAAAATGTAACTCAAAATAACTTTATTACTATAGTTATTACAGTATTTTTGCCCAAGGGAGAGAAAAGATGCTCCTATAGAGTATATACCTGCATGTGCTTTGGTCATTTTCTTCAAAGCTCTCTGATTGAGTAGTCTGAATGTCTGAAGAGCAGTTTCATATAACCAAGTTAGTAAGGCTTTTTAGGGAAGCAAGTGGTCTTACCTAATGTTAACCATCTAAAAAGTACAGAAAAGTTGTCTAAGCTTTCCTTAACAGTAATGGTGTTGGGCACTTCCTGAGATCTGAACTCTGCCCCTATAATGTAGTTGTTAAAAAAAAATTAATTGGTAGTATCCAAAAGAAAGTGGGTTATATTAGACAGCTGACCTTTAGATGCTTGTAATGAAGCAGTATGAATTCATCTTTTACGTAATACTTGAGTACATATTTTAGAACTGAAATAAGGATAATTGGGTACTGGTAGTACGTAACTCTACATATAATTTCTAAAAACTATCATGAACCTTCCCCACTTTAAAATTATTTATACCTTTTTGTAATATTTGGATATAAATGAGAAGACATTACTACACAAAACTGAAATGTAATCTCTGAAAAGAGCTGAATATAAATTGTGAAACGGTAATGCTTTTAATATTCTAAAATATTTTTGGTTTATTGCTGTTGTAGTGCAGTGTTTCTCTGTTTATTTTAGTGTCTAGTAAAGATATTCATGTTGTCTCTCCACAGATGTTAAAAGGCGTATGAAAGCTCTTCTAGGCTTTTTGGAAATATACATATTTAAATCACATTAACATAACATACAGAAATATAATGCAGTATGTATATATACACATTCTAAAGGAAGAGTTATACTGAGTGCAGAATATCCAATTTCAAAGGAGTAGTACTCTTGATCTTTTATTTTTGAATGTAAGTGCAGAAAGGAATTTCTTTTATTTATGTAGCACCTTTCATTACTGTAAAAAATCTTGAGGCTCTACATAAGAAAATAAAATCAAATTGATAAAATGAATCCAAAGTATAAAACAAAGTCCTCAAAATTTTTAAATGGGAAAAAAATTCAAAGAAAATTGAATATATACACACCTTGTAAATTGTAGAAAAACATTGATGTTTTTAAAAGAAGTGAAGTTGAACGCATTTTAGGAAGAAAAGGTCTCAGTACTTCAGTACGTTTCTCTCAGCAGCCATTCTGTGCAGTGACAAAGTTCCAAAGAGGTGAGTAGTGCCTAAATGGTAATATCCATCAGAACTCAATGGAAGATCGACTCTTGCTTGTACTCAAGGTCATGTACCCGAAGGCTTTAAAATAAATCAGAAAGGGATTCATGATGTCACTGTTATTTTTAAGCATATCCTTAAAAGAATGGAAGGTAGACATCCTATGATATTAGTAGCCACAAAGAGCATTAAAATATCCATTTAATGTTTTTCTTAAAAATGGGCTCCCCAGTGGCTGCAGAGAATTCTACTGTTTGGAATGCATTTCACAACAATCAACACAAGATAGGGCTATGTAGTATGTAGTTCAGTGTGTGTCAATATCACATAAGAGTTTACATGCTGAGTTGGCTTAAATAGTCACTCAGATGATTAATTAGGTAATTGGTGAATAAGCAAGTATAAATAGCTAACAGCAATTACACTTAAAACACAGAAATCCCTTTCTCCTCCTGAAAGGTACAAACCCGCAGACTTTTTCCTGCAGGAAAGTATTCAGCTGCTAGATGATACAGATGCCTCTGTACTAAATCTTGTGCCCTACTTTATAGGACAGTGTGAGACACAAGAGATGTTTGTTTTAGTCTTAGGTGGTCATATATTTCATTTCTCTCTTACTTCGGCAGTAGTATTCAGCCCAGTGTACCATTTCATAATTGGGCAAAATGAAAATGTGTTGGGCAAAATGTTTTTATCTTGTGGTTCTGGCTATGACAACTCTATTTTTCCGAGATTTGCTGTCACTTGCACTAGGCATACTCAGGTCAGGCTATTTCTCTGGTGGAATACTTGGCTAAGAACTCGTAATTCTTAGTATTAAGAGATTACCTCTTCATCCATGTCAAGATGGAGGCGGTCCTCAGAATGTGCAAAAGAAAAAAAAAATAGGGAATAGACTAATGTTACTACAATTTTAAGGAGTTCAGAATGCTTGACAGAAATGTTGAGGGTCGTTATTTTCAATGTGAGAGCCCAAATGCTGTGGAAGTGCCTTAATCGCCCTGGTTTTCCTTTTTGATCTGCATCTTTTGTGCTTGAATTTGACTTTCTGTCCAGACGCTGACAGATGCCTTTAAAACCACTGGTTAGGACTTAGAAATCTCAGCAGCTAGGTGTAATTGGTTTAAAAGTCAGGGGCCTAGCTGTGAACCTGAAGTCCAAAAGAACTAACTAGCTTGAGACCACGTTTCTTATCGTTGAATGAGTTTTGTCCTAAGGAGACCTCGTTGGAGTGATCAAAACAGCCAGGAAGTGCAATTGCAGTTCAGCAATGTCAATGACTGTAGATCTAGTGTTCTTGGACCACTTCTCCCCAGTCTGTGTTTAGTAGAATAGTTGTAGTTTTTATTTAGATTCCATCTTCGCAGATTGCTAGTGATCTAAGCTGATTTTCAGCAGTAAATCCAAACTTACTAACCTGTTTATGAATGTACTTGCTTTTCTTCTAACAGCCAAGCATGACTGTAGAAGCTTTCACAAATTTATCTTTGCAGACTCTTCTCTTTAGTTAGACCCTTTCTTCAGAGTATTCGAAATTTAACCAAAAATACTAAAGCCAAAAATGTAAGATGGTTATTCTACAGATCATTGTATGTTCTGTGTTAATGGCACATCTTTTATAAAAGGAGAATTAAGGTCATCATCAAATACATTCTTAAAGTGAGCCAGTATAGTTTTTGATCGGACAGGCAAGTAGTAACTCCAGTATTTTGATCTTATCTGAATCCTAAGTAGTTTCTACCTTCTCTTTCACGTGTCACTCCCATTCAAAATTTTTCTCTGTATTTCATGGTTAGAAAGATCTGCTGTTGTACAGGAATCATATTTTATTCTCAATTTTACATTACGACGTATTTTGTTTTATATAAAGTTGATAAGTTTCATTAGGATAAAATATGCTGTGTATTTTGAATCATCTGTGGAAGAGAGTTACCTTCATCTTTAAAGTGGAGGACTGAGAACAAAGTTTGGGCTGGAAGTTGCATACAGATTACTTATTAGATGAAAAATAATATTGCTTAAACATTGTGTGGAAGAATATGTTTGGTGACTGGAATCTCCTGTTTGGGATTCTCAGCAACATCAGTATACTCTCTTTTAAAGCAAGGTTAAACCACATGATCCAAAGGAAATGGACTAGTTAATTCCCCATATTAAAGATAGGGATATTCCATAGTATTTCCAGTTGAAAATCTGGATTTTTATTTTAAAATTAAAGGAGATGTAAAGAATACAAGGAGACTGTAAAGCAATGTATGTTTTAAACTCTCAGTTTAAACACTTAGGTTACATCTACTACATTTTGATCTGTGTATAGAAAATTTATAAGTTTTCAGACAAAACAAACAAAACAAAATAAAGCCACAACAAAGTAGAATAAAACAGTGTACCTAGAAAATGGGAACTGGGTAGATTTGCATGCAGTCATTTTTGGGGAGGATAATTATCTCCAGTAAGCAGTATTTTTATTGGTGAAGACTAGAAAAAGTGAGGTTTTGGCACCACAATGTTTTATTAATGAGATGTTTTTCTGCTCTGTGATGAGACTTGCAGTGGATGACAATTCTACCTTGTGCTCTTTATATAAATTTGCAGACAGGCAGGGAAGTCTTCTCCCACTGTTTCTATGCCTGTCTATTAAGTTCAAAATTGAGGCATACAGATTGTTTATTTTAAAAATAAATTCAGAACCTGTTTTCCTTAATATACACTATATATTTTGCTATCTGGTGATAAAAACTGTAATCTGCAGATAACAGAATAATAGTTAAATATCAGTTTATCAGACTCCGAGATACTAAAATTACTGCTTTATGATGAAAATCAATGAAATGAACCATAATTGTAAACTGGATGATCTGTTTCCGTAGTTCTATGTAGTGATACTATGGAAGTTTTATCACAGTTTTTCTTAAAGCAAAGCTTCAGAAAAAGACCAGAGGTTGGAATTTGGAGCAGCTACAGCTTCTGTTCCTGGCTTAATTGTAATTTAGTTGATTAGCAATTACTTTGTGACAGGCAGTACATTTCCATAGGTTGATGTTGCAGGGCTTGCCTATCAAACACAAATGACCTGGAGTGCTAGTACCTGACTGCTTTCTCTGACAGCATTTGTAGACAGGCTTTATTGCAGATTACGGCCCTTCACTTTTAGAATTTAACAAGCAGCTGTGGGACTAATCGTGAAGCTGAGTAGAGACAAGGGACAAATGCTTGTAGTCCGAAGTAGTGATTGCTGTCCTGTCACAGAGGCCGAAATGCCATTTACACACCAGTCTTGAAAGCTCTGTCCAGTTCCCATGATGTTTGCTCTGTTTTTCACATTCATGAATGAATTATAATTTTCTCTCGGATATTTGAAAAGTGCTCTGTTGTGTGAGGAGAGATAATGAAGAGCTGTAGTATTAATGGTGAGACAGTGATTATGACAAACCTGCCTTTATTATTAGCTGAAGAAAAATGGTAAAATGAGTGTGTCTTCACGTCAGGTAAACTGTGTAGAACAACACTTTGAAGAAGTGAAACTTGCTGATCCCAGGATTGCTGAATAATCAGCCAGGAATATGTGCTTCATTTTGACGTGATCTTATTATTAGTTGATATCTTTCCTGATGGCCAGCCTGATTTTTTTTCTTACTGTGATGTAAACAAAAAACCTATCAAGAGCATCTGAAGTCATTGGAAATACTTGATTGCACTAAATATGAGTGTTTACAGGATAAGTCAGATACGTAATTCAGTGGACACTTTAAAACTTTGGGAATAACCATCCAGCCATGAATACACTCTATTTACTATTTCTGAAATTGGTGAATGAGCATATAGTTGCACAATGTCCATTTTTCTGACTTCATTATAGTTTATAGCTTTTAGTGTGCTTTGTTCCTATTATGAAATATTTTGTAGCTGGAGCTGGAAAGTAAGAGTAACTCTTTGGATTTCTCTAATATGTCATCCAGTGTCAAAGAACTTAAAAGCATTATTTGATCAAAACTTGCTGTGTGACTGTGTAAGTGGTAAGGACTCTTTCCGAAGTGAAACATCACTTAGCTAGCTAAAGAGTTGTTTGCAGAAAGGTTACAAGCACAGATATCGCTCCAGAAGTGTTCCTTCTATGAAGTCTTCCAGTATATTTTGTGCCTGCCAAGTTTCCTACAGATTGAGACCTCGTTCTTTTACTTTTAATTGTTTTAAATCATTTGCAGCATTTACAATATGATGCAAGTATTATCAGTAGATAGTTCCAAGTAAAGACTGAAGAAAATTTAGACTGTTCACTGCAGATGCCAAGTATAAGTGTCAGAGTTTTAAAAATGTGGGTGTCCATCTCAGCAGGTTACTCTGAGTACCTCTGTCAAATATTTTAGTTCCCCTCCCAACTTCCAGACTGCAGGGAGACTTGTCTTCTTCAGATGATGATCAATTATTTATCAAAGTTGGTTGGAGAAAGCCAGGGGTACCTGGGAAGTATCACAACAACACTTTGCGCTGTATGGAGGTGTCATGAGGTTTAAGTCAGGTTCCCCCCACTGTCCTTTGCGTGTTTTGAGTCTTGAGTGTAGTTCTTAGAGGAATCTGTCTGTCGTTCATCAACATGCAGGCCCCCGGTATCCCATGACACTTCCAGTCTTGGTTAAAATTTGGTCACCCTTGAGTCATTTTTTACTTTTTGAAGTGTGATCACTGAAACTGAGGCATTGTTTTACATCACTAGACTTTCTGCTCTTCTACGGAGCTAACTGTCTTATATCTGGTTTTACACTTCATGCTTTGTTTATCTGCCTTCAGTAAATGATTTCCCTTGGCAATATCTTATCCTTAAATCATATTTGTAGTATCTCAGTAGTGTATGTTGTACC
The DNA here is from genome assembly GCF_987193195.1 of Phasianus colchicus. Lineage (NCBI taxonomy): Eukaryota > Metazoa > Chordata > Aves > Galliformes > Phasianidae > Phasianus > Phasianus colchicus. Next base: position 76,238,563 of record NC_143438.1, read on the forward strand.
CACTGGAGCACACTCAGTAGTAATGTCTTCATGATGCTTTCTAATGTCTTGTCATCAAATTGTACATCCATCTTGCGCTTAAAGATAAACAGATAGAATTGCAGTAATCCAAAGAGCACAGCCACAGCTCTTCTGCGTAAGAGTAGCTCTGAGAACACTGAGAACACTGCCTTTCTGTGTCTCTCAAGACCTTAATATTAAATCCTATGAGCTTTGTATCAATCATACTTAAAAACTACACCAAGAATTCTCCTTTAGCTTTGTAAGGTCATGTAGAACTGATCTGTAAGATGCAGCTGATTTTTCAAAACAGTAGCATGTGGTATGCTTCTGTCTGGGACTAGTTAGTTAGCTTACTGTAGGGAATGATTACATTTGAAGGAAGGGAAATTACAATGGAAGTATTTCAGTGAACATTTCAGAATTTAGAGTAGGTGTTCTGACTCCTGAAATCATACACTGAAGTATATTGCAATAAACAGTAAGTATACAGTATTCATTGATTTTCTGAGGATACCAGTGAGAACGCATATCTTGTCTTTTCATTGCCTTTACAGTTCTGTAGTCTTGAAAAAAAATAATACGTGTGATACTAGAGAATAGAGTCCTCTGGTGTCCCTTTAGGAGAAACCTTATTCCTTACTGCTACTACAGATGAAGAACTATTACAGAATATATAAGAATATGTATTTAAGATTAGGTAGAATTTCAGTGAAAAATAATGTAGGTAAATGTTTTCCTGTAGTAAAACAGGAATACATTTCTGAATTACTGCAGCTGCAAAGAATTATGTAATAATGCAAATGAGGAAAAATGCTATTTAAAAGTGAAATCCTAGCATCACTAGTTACCACTTCAATAACACGTCAGATTCCCAGAAGTGAGACCTATACTTTGAAATGGAGCCTTGAAAGACAGAAACTTGGCTTACAGCTTAGATTTGAATTTAGATGAATGTCTGTACTGTGTATACAAGCTTCAGTCTTAAACTACAAACTGCAGCTGTTTGGATGAGGAAGTAATGAAGTGTGTTAGATATTTAGGTAATGACCAACCCAGGTCCACAGGTAGAATTTTCTGTATGTTTTTCACAGAAGTGAAAACGGGCTTGAAACTGTAATATCTAGTGGAAGATTTATGTTATAGCAAATCAAATTAAGGAAAGTAACTTCAAATTACAGTATTTAAAAATAGACATTTGGTTGATGATTAAAAATAAAATAAAAACAATTTTGTTTAGGTAAGTAGTAACTATGGATGTTGTGTAGGAGAGTATTGTAATATCAGGTACTGAATTTTGTGCTTACGAATCTTTTCTGATCGCTACTTCATTGTTTCTGTAGATTACAGATTAAAGACTAGAGTTTCCCATTGAAAGTCCAGTCCCAGTGAAGTCTAATTATAAAAGCAGATTGAAAAGTGCATTTTATATCATTTGAGAATCAAGACAGAGATATGTTCAGAATGACTGGCACTGAACAGTAATTTGAATAGAAATTAGCAGTTGAATCTTCTGAGTTTATTAAAAAGTCTGTGCTTAATAATACTAATTACGTTAAGGAAAAGAAAACGAAATCAAAAACATGGGAATGAAATGCACTGGCCTTTGTGAACAGGTTTATGATCATATTTGGTGGATTATGAATTCTAATCTATTCTGATCTGTTTGAATCTGAGAACAACTATACCTAAAGTCAGATTTCTTTGGAAGTAGCTGTAGTAGCTATACTGTAGCACAGTGTGGTCTTGCTCTTTCTTGTCTGAATTCAACTTCTTTCGTAATCTCGATTGTCATTTGTTAACATGTTGGTTATGTAATAAGCGTATATGAATAAATTAAGTAGAATATACATCAACATAATAAATGTGCACATTTTGCACTTCTTTTTCATTGAAGACACTTTTTTTTACCGTGTGAAATGTCAAATTAAGTTGACTTTTCACTGATCTGTTGTCATATGTGTGCGCACCACCAAAGATAAGCACTTGTAGTGGTGCAGAGCAGAAAAGCCAGCAAAGGATGGGAATAGATATTTGGCTAAAGCTGTGCTGGTAGATTTCTGTTAGGGAAAATGCTCTATCATCCAGGTGTCCAAATTCCTGTTTGTAAGGTAATCTATATGAGGTTCAATTGAAGATGAAGGACTTGAGCTTCATGGAGGGTGTGGGTTTTATTCTTCTTTTTTACTTTGGTTTTGGTTTTTAATCCTGTGGTCCCAAAAAATCCAGGTCTTCCTTTGAACCATCAGCAGTAAAACTTACTGGCTAAAAGCCATGCTTCTGTTTGCTGCAAATAATATTCTCCATTTCACCTTTGTGATGAATTTGAGGTGATAGTACTGTGATATGTATTTTGCAGCTTGCTTTAGTATCTCCAGAGTTATTTAAATGGTTCCAAATTAATAAGGAGAGCTTATGAGACTGAAAATGTATAAACATTCAGTTCGATATTTAATATCAGTTTAGACCTTTCTCTTGAGTAACACTAATTATGACTATAAAGAAATAAAACAACTGTCAAAATGTAGTACAACATAAAGAAATATCATTGTATGACATAGGACATATTTTATATTTAATTTGCTTATTTTTATAATATGAAAGATCCTGTAGAGAATAACTACAAAGTAGGGAAAAAAACCAACTGTTCCTTTGCTCCACAAGGACTGTCCACATCATAGACTGCATCCCCATAGGCATAGCTAAACTAAGTACATACACCAGTGTAGGTGTGCACTGATTTTGCCTTTTCATTTCTACTTATCTTTGATTTTTGTTACATCACTTTTATTTAGTAATGAAAGGTTCTTATTGCCCATCTTCAAATTAAAATCTTTACCCTCAAGAAGTTTTTCTGTATCAACATATTCTAAAAATAATTTTGTTTTACTATGTGTTTAGTTCTAACCAGTGATGTTCTTGATGCTATAAAGTCTTTTCATAGCAGTGATTAGCAGTGATCTGCTCTTTCACTTCTTCTTGTTTTTGTCTCTGCAGCTTAAATCAGCTGTGGCATCTTTATGTTTACTTGACATTTGACTATGCCCCACAAAGCATGAGATTTGAAAAGTTCTTAGTTTGCAGGCTCAAAGGCTTGTGAATTTTGTGATGGAATTCTGCACAACAGTTGTGTACATGAGGAAGAGAATACCATGACAAGATCTGATGACAAGAAAAAAAGCACACATTTTTCTGAAGACTGATCCAAAAGATCACAGTCTTTCCCACTCGCCCTCTTGTTTTCTTTTTTTAAGTCAATAAAATAAACAGATTCCTTCATCTGGTATTACCTGTGTTGGTGAAGGCACAAATATGTTGTGTATTGTACTTGTCCCTGAAATTTTATATTGTTTGCCAGAGAAAACAGGAAGGACATCTGAAGATATTAACTGGCAAAAGAATAACCCTTTAAGGATATTGCAAGCCTGGATATTGTTGAAGGAAAAAAAATCCTCTTTTGAGTATTTCTTTTTTTTTGAGATGTTTAGCAAACTCTCAAAATGGTACATGGCGAAAAAAATCCAACAGCCTTGTGCTAAATAACTAGTAATTAAATGGTGGTGTTGACATGATGACAATCCTTTGTCTAAAAGCATTAGTACAGTAATATCATTGGACAGTGATGGTATATGAAGCCACTGCAAAATGCTTATAACTGAAATATATTGAACTGATGTATTTGATGGCAGTTGAATGGCAATGATGACAGATGAAGAGCAGGAGGGAAGAGGAGCATATGACAAAATTACTAGCCAGTAAACATGACCATCTCCTTCAGACTTCAATTCCATGGTCTGATATTTCTTAACTGGCAAATCTTTCAATATTTTCTATTTTTTTGCCACATGCTGTGAAGATAAGACCACAGGTCCACTCCTTGATTCTCATGCACAGAAGTAACAAGATATTGTAATGGATGGTATTATTGCAGACTATTCTGTTTCACACTTGTATTTTTAGTAGCTTCGTCTCTTTTAGAAAAAATGTACATCTTGAAAATCTAATTGTTTCCAAAAGAATTTCTGTTACTGTATGGCATGACAATTACAGTATACTACTTGTGAAAAGCAGTTACCAGCCATTTTTACTGTTTCTTTCTGTATTACTATCAATTGCTGATCAGTATTATTGATATTTCTAATACATTTTATACTTTGATTTTAGACTCCTCCTTTTCTTCTAAAAGCAGTCTTGAAATCAACAGTGTTTAATAATACAACTTGGTTGTCTGTTTTGACTGTAATGGATCTCCTTTAGTCCTGGATGCTTGTTCTACTCCAAGTGTGATGGTTCCCCTTTCCTTTTCCAGTGCTCTCTGTGATGTGACAGTTGCATGTAATGTTTGCTGTCTCCTGCTTCTGTAACCAGAGTGTAGCAGAAATCACATGAAAAAAAATTGTTCTGTGATGAGTTCTTCTCCTTTTAGTATGAGAAAATATATGAAATAAAAGAGAGTAATCAAAGTATTGATGAGTGTAATATTTGAGAAGGATAATTCTGTATGTTAGACCATAGTATTCAAGAGAGATTATGTTCAAAGAATACTTAACTAAGGCAATAGTTTAAAGTGTGCCGACAAAAAGCTGTTAGTATGTAGAGGTATAAACATCTTAAAAATGCATTCATATATTAAAAGTATTTTTTGAGGAATTTTAAAGAAGCAAAATGGATTGAAACTGAAAAGGAAAACTTCATTTAATGTTATAATTGCTTCTTTTACATTAAGTAATATTTTTTTAAGGAAACTCTGTGAAAGCATTTTCTTAATCTTTACAACTAAAATGGACAAAGTGTGACAGAATAACATAATATCAGGGGATCAGTTCTATGTTTCCAGTTCAACACTGGCATGATACAACTGGCTTCCTTCAGACTGAATTTAGGGATACCAAATTCAGTTAACTTGAGCATTCTTTTATGTATACAGTGTGTGACATTAAACAAAATCCCGCATTGTATTTTAGTGAACTAAACATATTGGATCTCTAAGTATTGTGCTAAAATTTCAAAGTTAAGTAGTGTTCTATATTTTCTATTGTAAGAATATTGACTGCAGTTAGAAAAGTAAGTTCAACCTTGCCTTTCAGCAGCCATACAGTGTGCAGGAGCAAAGGTTATGAGAACCTTATTCATAGTTAATGTAGCTGCAACGTGTATGTAAACTGAGCTTTGTCTAGAAATGTCCTTGTGCATGTACAAAGAACAGATGAAGAATATCCACAGAATTTTCCTATGCTTAAAGTAGATCACCAGCAGACAATAAATGTTCTTATCGTGTAAAACTAAAGGGAAGATGGAGTGAGAAGCTTGTCTAAAGTACAGTCAAACCTTCCGTGGTCCAACTACAGTCAGTGTTGATTACATTTGTGGATCTGTTGGAACTACTGACTCAGTGCTACTAGCGGCTTGCATGTAATTAAAATCATGCCAGAACATGCTTTCTTGGTTTGATAGTTCTGGAGGAATTAAAAAATATTCTACTTTGTTTTTTCACCTTTAACTCCCTTTGATGCTTGGGCTGAAAGTGCTAGAATACTGCAGAGTAGTCTGTTGTATTTGGCTCTTGATAGTACAAGAAAACATAAGAAATTTCCTGATATGATTACAGAACTGCAGAATGGTTGAGTTTGGAAAGGACCTCTGGAGGTCATCTTGTCTAGCTGCTATGCTCATGTAGGTCATTCTGAATCACATAGATAACCTAAACAGAGAGGGTGGGAGTCTTTAATGAATGCAATTGTTTACTGGAAATTTTTGTGCAAGAAAAAATTTCTAACAGTAGTGGAGCTAGTAGGACTTTTCAAGTGAGCATACTAAGACAAATCAATGGAAAAAGATTGCTTTATTTAAGTTCGGCATGCAGAGCAAGATATTTGGAAGGTTGAAAGTATGGGTGAAAAATATTTTCAGCCTTCCTATTCATTCTTAAAAGGGAGTGGAGATTGGACTGTTGAATCATCATCATCATTGAAGCATCCAGTGGCCTAATTTGTTGGAGTTGTATTATTCCACAAGTTGGTTCAGCAAAACAACAATCATGTTAAGAGACGATGTGAATGAATTCTTGTTTTGATTTGGTGCTCATTGCTTTGAGATTTACATATCCTCCTAATAACACTTACCAGCCATCTGGTTTCTAGAGAAAAAAAAAAAGAAAGCACAACTTTTTTTTTTCCTTACTGAAAGGGCTAGGACATAACATGCACCATTTAAAAGCTCATTGTCTGGAAATGACATAATGACTTTGTGTTTTCAAATTATTTATTAGTGATTAAGTCAGAAAACCAGCAGGTTATGCCAACTCTAGGGGAAATGCAATGTACTTTGTTCAACCTTGCAATTCCTACAAGTAAGAAATCAAAGCAGTAAAAAAAAAAAATCTAATACGGGATATTAAAGAAGTCAAATATGCTGTGACATGCACTTTCAGTTTATTTTAAGTGATGTAGTTTGTTGTTCTTTTTTGTAATTTTGGGGTGTATGTATGTATATGTGTAAAGATATATGAATATAAATGGCATATAAACATCATTTTCCAATAAATTCTGTTTTGTATAAAACATACTTGTATTATATTTTCCTTAGTAGTGATGATGAAAGTCACATTTTTTGTGGTGGTTGTAAAATGTCAGTGCTGATGATGTACTGGTTAGTAGCCCATTATATTTTCAATTAACATAGTATGGATGCTCTAATACTGTTTTCTTTGAAAATCTAAAATACCACATTTCATCCTTATGGTGCATCATTGTAAACTACAGCAACTGTAATGATTGTAACTAATCATAACTGACAATCTAGTCAGCAAAATGGGATCTGAATATTCCCAGAAAACAAACTGTGCACTAATGTTCCTTTACTGTTGGGCTGTGGACTCTCTGGCTGGGGTTTCATTGTCCTGGAGGGACACTGCTTATGTCTGTTCTGTGGCTCGTGGCCACAGTCTGCATTTTATTCCACCTGACTTTTCTCAGATTATTTGGTTTCTGTTAAAAATATGCACAATTCATTTCTGTTACAGTCTCTGATCTAAAGATTTAGCTCTAATTTGAAACCCTTCAGTTTTGTTCTTCATATTGATAAACTCCATTATGGGATTAAAATTACTGAATGAATCCCCTGCAGTTATTTCAAATTCAAAGTTCTAATAACACAAGTAACTAATTACGGAGTTCTGTATCTCTTACATACTATTAAGTACTATTATTACATTTCTGAAATAACAAGATCCTCATACGCTAGACAAAGAGAATCAAATTTGATGTAGCTTTTTCCCAACATTTGAACTTTCTTTTGGTGTTACTTCAGAACTAGTGGTTACTTTAAGCATGGTTGGTTTTTTTTTTTGTTTGTTTGTTTGTTTCCTGTGTGTTATATATATTATCTGTTGTGTTTTTAAGTTTTTTCTTTAATTACATCATTGAGTTATAGATCATTTTAGGTGTGCTTACTTCTTTACCGAGGTCTAACCCAATTTGGCAGTGAATTCTACATACAAGCTCTTTAGCTTTGATTGTGTATTAGAGATTGAATTTGGGCTGTCTTTCAGGGGCTCCTTCTACAGCATTCTCTGTTTTGCTTCTACTGAAAAAGACTGGGGAAAAAGCAATAATTTGAAGATACAACCTGTGAGGGAAGTCATGACTTCGTTGCTGATTTCTGGGGCTTTCTGATTTTTGGACCCTTTATTCTGCTTTTTTGATTTAATTACATGATGATGTACAAATGATGAGAGAGACTTTTCCATCCGAGGAAACACAGCTATAAACAAAAGGCAAACAAGGAATAATCTTTGGCTACATACAAAAATAGAAGATATTAAACAGAAGAAGAAAAGACCCTTCATTTTCCATAGCAGTATAGGGTGGCTGTGCTTTATGGGAAAAATGTGAGTATTTTGTCTTAAAATTGAGGATGTAAAATTGCAGTGAGTAATGAGTATGTATTCCTCTGATCCCTTAATGTACTTGATGTGAGGTTCCTCTTTCATCGTAGCGAACATGCTGGCCATTAAATACGCTGCAGCAGCATCATTAGTGGCTTCAAAGTGCTCCTACTTGCATCACATTTTTCTCTCTAGCAGGTGAGGGAGGACAGTGATTAGCAAATACCAGCACCTGCCGCTCACTCCTCAGGAGATGGACGGAGAGGTACTGCAGGGAACGAGGGCCTGGACTCTCTTGCAGTCGGAGGCACAGAGTGAACTTCTGCGTCCTTCATTGCTCTGCAAAGCTTTGTGATCTGAAGAGGGCTCGGGCGTGTGTAAGGGAAAATTGGCCCTATTCAGGGTATGGTGCTTTGCCATAGACTTGTAGGCTATAGAGGAAGGAAGGCTTTCTTAGTCTTTCAGGCAGTCTGTTACACGCTCGAGATCCCGACGGTCAGAGTAGACACAAAAAGAAGCTTCTGCTGCTTTACTAATATTACAGTTCACTACGTCTGAAGGGAAGGATTTGCTGTTGCACCCTTTGTTTTCATATGTTTTATCTGCAGGGAAAATGTAAAAGAAGGGAGTTCTGCTTTATTGAAGAAAAAAATTATTGAAATGAGTTACTTTTAGAAAACAGTGTATTTTTTTGTTGCATTTGTTTCTTTAAAAAAGGTTCTAAATATCTACATATCATATTTCCTTATGCCTTTACCTGAATAGGTTAAAAAAAAAAGGCTTTAATCATACAGAAATTATCAATTTTTTTTAATTTTTATAATGTGGATAGGCATAAATTTAGTGAAAGACAGAATTAAGAAGCCATCTTCTTACATAAACTGCTTTTCCTCATGTTGTCCCTCTCTTTTTTTTTTTTAACACTGAAAATTTAAACGTTATTTTCATACATATTTATTTAACTATAGTAATCGGCTTGAGCTGGATAACATTTGCATTAATGTTAGCCACATATTGCTGGGCAAATTACATTTCCGATATTTTAGAGTAGCTTGCCAGTAGTTTCAAGAATTGTTTTGTAAAAGTTAGCAGATACAAATCATACAGAAATAAATGATGGGTTTAGAAACAACAAAATATAGCATAATCCAGGGAAAAATGCTGCAGGGAGAATATTTCTGCGTAAGCAGACAGGGAATAATTCCTTGTTCACTCTGTCACATTTAAGAAAACTACTGATAAACAACCATTGCAAAATTACTCCTAATGTAGGAGGTTATCTACAGCCATCATAGATCTAGCTCTGAAAACTTTGTGCCCAGCCTCCTGTTTGCTTTGCAGGCTTCAGCTTATCGTTCTGTTCAGGAAAAGTGGTGCACTGTGATTCTCTGCTGCTTCTGTGTTGTTGCTGAGATTTTAGCAGGGTCTTGAGTCAGGGTACTCATCCTGTCACTTCTGTTGTTCTCTTCCTCCTCTCACACAACCAGAAATACATGGAACAGCATCTGTTGTGGAGCCTTCACTTTGATGCTGTTACGACAGTAGGTAGAATTAAGACAGTTAAGATTAAATGCCTTCCTCTGCTAAGAAAACTTCCTCTTCTTTCTTCTTATGTAGGACAAGATGTCTCTAAAAACTTGATCCTCCTGATTTCTTTTGCTGTGATATGTGGCATACATGCACATGAAATCTTGTCAGGCCAAGATGCCAGCTTGTAGCGATGAGCACTTACAGAGAAGAGTCCAATGTCAATCTTGAAGGTCATAAGTGCTGCTGATTTAGTTAGTAAATGAGTGATCAAAATGGGGCAGTAGGAGGAGGAATAGGCTTCCAACAAATTGTGGGTGTACATTAAGAGATGTGTTGTGAGTGTAACTGTTTTGTAATTGTTATCACCTGCTAATAGTTCCCAAAATTTGGTTTGAATCAACATCTTCAATCTTCTTCCCACAGGAAAGATTTTTGCAATGACTTTTTCTCCAGTTTTTAGTGAATATTTCTGTTTTCTTGCTCTCTAGCTGTAGTATAATATTTATTAATAAATAAATAAAAATGAAAAAAACCCCATAGTAAATAGTCAAGACTGGTGGAAAGAAATATGTGATAAAGAGCTTACACAGCTTACTGTGTTCGTAGTCACTGAGTGTGTGTGCTCTTTGATTCTCACTTAAGTGCTCACCTTTCAATGTTGAGGCCTTGACTGTGAAGTAGTGGGAAGCTTTCATACCTGAGCTACAGGTACACAGTACAGAAAAGTCATTTCAGTTTCACTGTGAGCTAAACTCTTACCAAGAATTGACTTTGCTGAATTTGCTTCTCTGACACCTTGCCCTCATTCTGCTCACAATCCAAAGCCAGGTGCATTAACAGTACATGGTAAAAACCACTAGTTTTTTAGCTATTAAGATAGGCATTGCCAATTTATCTTATTTACTCTTCATGGATTAAATAAAAGTAGACACAGGGTATTTATCTAAGTGCACAAATATAACAAAGTCTTCATTACCTGTTGTCTCAAGATTTTCTGTTAAATCTATCAGGAATCATGGAATTCATGAAAGGACTGAGGTGGGCTGTGGATCTGCCTTAGGTGAAGGATCGCTGGAAGCAAAGGTCTGGCTTCTCAAGGGCATAAGAAGTGTGCAGGAAGTCCTGCACAAAGCATATCAAAAATGTGTAAGATGGAGGCCCACCACTTGCAGAGAGATTCAGTACCTGCATATCTAGGCATTGTGAAACGTGCACAGTTTCAGATCTAATTGGCTATTTTATTCATAGAGTTAGAAAGGAAAATAGTGGCTGAACCAGAGTCAGTGACTGCACCAAGGGTAATTAATGATGCAAAAGGCTATCCTCTTCTCTGTTCTTCTCAGTATTTCAGTTACTGAATTTTTCTGAGCACAAAACCAAATATATTATTTGCATTACTTTTCCAAATTATGTGAATACATAATTATTACTAAAAGCAAAATAATTAAAACAAACAAACAAAACACCAAACTTCCCAAGATAGAATTTCTGCTAGGTGTTTTTTTTTCTTCTTTTTTTTTTAAAAGACAGAACATTGTTGCTAATTCTAGAAGGCCTGCCAATTCATTCTGTACTGAAACACTGCAGGTTTTCTTTCAGTACAGTTACATGCGCTCAGTATCCCTGCTGCTACCAGCTTTGAGATCGCACTGCCCATGTGAAGCTGCTATTACATATTCCAATGGCCATTATTCCGTGCAGTTGAAGTTCCAGAATGAAACTACAGCTATTAAGTCTTCTTTGCTGTCACTGTCTGCATTTAGTTTTGAACAAACAGGTAGTTCATATGGCATTTAGAGACATACCTGGAAAAATCCCTACGTTGATTGTTCTATAATAAGGCGACACTTCGATGCCTGCAAGTGGGAAGGTTTGAAGAGGGGAAGGTACTGTAAGTGTCTTTCATAACGCTTGTATTGCAAAACAGTTTCTGTTCTTTGGCAAAACATGATACTCTTCAGTTGGTAAATTAGTGTGATCATATGGTTAGCTCTGCCTGTATTACATTTTGTGTAACAACAGTACTATGCACCACTTACTGTTTCTTCATATTCCCTCTCTGCCTATTTTGATGTAAATTGATAAACCTACAGGGTTCATCTCCAGGATGAGTATCTCTTTCCCGGCTCCTGTGAGCCAAACAAAACTTGCAAAAAAAATCCCAGAACAGAAAAAAACAAACTCTAGATAGTTCTCTCGTGTAACTGGTGATAGGACTAGAGGGAATGGTTTCAAGCTTCGCCAGGGAAGATTCAGGCTGGATATTAGGAAATACTACTTCTCTGAAAGGGTGGTCAGGCACTGGAATGGGCTGCCCAGGGAGGTGGTGGAGTCACCGACCCTGGAGGTGTTCAAAGAACGTTTGGATGTTGTGTTGAGGGATATGGTTTAATGAGAACCATTGGTGACAGGTGGATGGTTGGACTGGATGATCTTATAGGTCTTTTCCAACCTTAGTGATTCTGTGATTCTGTGATTCTGTGATTCTGTAAATGCCCCTGTGTTTCCACATGAGCCCGAGCTTAGAAACTCAGCTCTGTCATTTAATTGCAAGAATCTTATAATGTATTTTCCATGCACAAGGGTTTGTTTGTTTTTTTTTTTCCTGTGCAGTTGAAATGCTGGCATTCATAGTGCACATGCATGCAACTTTTTGAAATGACGTCTCTGTAAACGTGTTCTGTATGTGTCACTATTTCAGCCTTTCCCTTTTATTGATTAGAAATGTTCTGGTGTAGCTCTAAAAAGCAAAGTGATTATAGGCACTTGTCAGTTTTGTTGTGGACTCTTGGATAATGCTAAGAGAAAAAAAGATGAGCATAAATGAAAGTGAAGTTCCAAATTACTGGAACATTTAAAGGTCTTTGAAAAGTTTATACACAAGCACAGTTAATGCTGTCATGCACTGAAGTGCCAAAAGACCAAACAGTGAAGAATATTAATCTACTTTTATAAAATCAAAGGGTTCATATTTTTTCCTGTAAAGAAATAATTTGAATAAAATTTGACCCTTTCTACAATAGTCTGTGGGTCAAATTGAACCTACTATTAAAATTCTCTAATATCTTTCTTGTATTAGCATTTCAAAACTCAATTTAAATATTCACAGAGCTCTTTTTTTAATAAACTTAACAAAATTCAGGTAATTTCCTTCAACTTTCTTGATTGAAGGGAGGCAGTAGGTGCAGATATAAAAAAGATGTACAGCTACGAGCGAAACCTGAAATCAATTATATATAAGAAATAACATAACACATGGAAAGAAATTAATCAAAAGGAAAAATTTCTACTATATGATTTTCTTGGTCTGCTACCTGCAGGCAAGGAACGTAAATGAAAAAAAAAAAAACCAGCATTCTTCTTATAGATAAGGGGAAAATTAATAAAAATGTTTCCTTCTCGCCAGATCCCCTGATGCAACTTATGTTAAAAGTGAGTGTCTGCAGGAAGAACTTGTGCATTAAAAAAAAAACAAAAAAACAAAAAAAACAACTTTTTTTTTTTCTTTTTACCACAGAAATATACTTCATTCTTGCTGTTAAGCTCAATTACATCAGGTCGATGTGAATTTATACTGTCCAAAGAGCAGCTCTTTTCCATTCCTTTTTCTATTAAATCCATCGTTAAATCATGCTCATAAAGTTTCTACCAGTGTGAAGGTGAGAAATGGTTCATTCTGCTAGGATGCCACAATTAAAATGTAATGAACAGTTCACAAATTGATGCAATCTTCCAATCTGGAAAAAACTTTTGAAGTTCAGCCAATTTACATAACAGACTGGAGAGGTTCATCATGCACAGGTAGAGGTGCCTCTCTTGAGGATGGCTCAAAAAATGTGACTTGAATTACCAGCATAACTTAGTTAAGTTAAATAGAGAACTCGGTAAAGAGAGAAGCATTTATGTAAAGGTGGGAGTGGTTTGACAAGTATTTGCTTTCTTAAGATATATATTTACATTTTTTTTCTAAACTGATCTGCCAGTTTGTTCTTCAGTCACCTACTGCCAACAGTATGCTTGTATTTTAAACTATTCCTGCAGCAGTCAGTTTGTCAAGTTGAGGTATTGCCATGTAACATTGAACAGAAGTGTGTTTAGACACCTCTCTTGGCCCTTTCAATTTTCCTGAAATTACATAAGGAAAATATTTTCAGTTCTCACAGGAAAGAAGGGAGAGGTGGTAGTTTTTACAATGAAAATGGGGAATGCTGTCAACTGAAAGCCACGAGTGGACAGTCATGGAGTCATGTAGCAGGGGCAGGGAGGGGGCAACTAGTACAGCAGGAAAACTTTTATCATCATTTTATTGCCTTTTATTACTTTATCTGGAGAATTGTTGTGTGCATCCATTTCTACAATTCATCTCTGTACCTACCACTGGAGTTTCTCCTTCTGAAAATCTCAGTGACTGGATGTATCTGGCAGTCCTACTGGAAGTGTGTTGTGGTTACATCACCACATATTCTTCTCCCTTATTTTATCGGCCCGTCTTCACTGTGGGTCTGAAATATTTGAGCCTGTACTAAAAGAATCGTGTTGAATGCAAGAGAAAGGCGGCTTCCCAGAGCGGAGCTTGGGAGGACATTTTGGGTTATTATAGAAATTTCTTCCTCAAAAGAAGCTGTTCGATTGTTTCTGTTGCTGTTGGGTTTGTTCAGGTTGCTGATAATCTTGTCTCTAGGATGTTCTGAAAGTACAATGGTAGAAAAGAACTCTACTGAGTTAACTAAAGCCTGAGAATGAAGCGGAGAAGCCCTGTGTGGAAATACGAACTTCCGTGAAATGTCAGTCTTGCCGCCATATTTTAAATGGAATAAATAGAACCCTCTTTATTCTCAGTGTTCCTGATTTTTTTTTTTTTCTAATGATCCTTACTTGTCTTCAGCATACAGATCGGTATGAAGTGTTTGCCTTATCGTTTTCGTATGTCGCTGTTTGTTTCTTGTAGAAAGAGGAAACAAATGGATTGATTTTTCTGCAGCTTTGCCCTCTGTAGTCATAGAGCACTGCATACCTGGGTGTTACAGTAAGCTGAGAATCATCTGCGTGTGGCAGCATGTTTTCCTAGGAAATACTGGATGGATTGCATAGAACATGCAAAATGCATGATGTCGATCCAGTGAATTTCAAGCCTCTCTGATTTATCAGAGTTGTTATTATTTAATGCTACTACTACTAATTACCCTCATTAACCTCTCCCCAGCCACTCACTGTCAAGTATTGTAGGCTTTCTGAAGCATTCTTAATTTGTTAAGAGCACTGATTTGTGTTGCTGCTCTGGGAGCACAGGAGAATTCTAGTAGGTGGGAAGGAAGCTAACCACTTAACATTTTCATGAGATAATTATTCCAATGAAATTTTCCCACAGTAGGGTACAAGCATTTTAAGCACAAAGCACTGAATAGGAAAGCATGTGCTTAATTTGAGCATGCATTTAAGTGGTTTCACTTATGGAGAATTCTGATGAATTCAACTATGAGAAATGATTACAGAACTTCCCTAGTTTAGTGCTATTGAATTTCAATTATTTTGTTAGGGTTAGAGTACCATAAAACTGAAGTTCTGCACTGCTGTGTGAGGACTAACATCCTCAGCCAGTCTGAAGCTCAAATTTGTCTTCGGAGGAATTATTATTGTAGCAAAATGTTCTTTTGTTAGGTGAATGTAAACTCTTTTTTGGTGCTCCGTTCTCACATTTTTCCCTGTTATTAAAATGCTTACAGTGTTGTTTTTTGTATTGTTTTGTTTTTGTTAAATGTGGCTCATCCTTCTAAGTGTTGAGGTAGCATCTGTTTTCTGTTGTGTTAAGATTGCCACACAGCTAGCTATTTTTCTGCATTCATAAATATATGTTTACATCTGTATGATTATTTAAGAAGGATTTTTGTAGGTGTTTAATACATTAATAATCCTAAAAATTATGTGCTTGAGCATCGGCAAATCTGCTACAAATTAGGGAGCTGCCGTTCAGATTTCCCCACACTGCGCTGCCAAGTGGCCTCAATCAGAAGTAATTTTCTCCATGAAGGCACATGCAGTTCTCTCGTCAGCCTCTCTGCAGTAGATATTGTTATTTGTATCAAATTATATGTGATGATTTCTTCAAGCAGACTACTGTGCTCCCTAAGCCATACGTGTTTCTACCACATTCATTCCTACATTGCTGCCTCTAATTGTACAGTTTTCTGCTGCCTCTTGTTCATCGGTTGTATTTGGGGGAAAAAAAAATACTGTCACAGAAATAAATATTAATAAAATAGTATAAATACCAAAGAAAGAAATGAATGACTAAACCCCTCAGGATCTCCAGTGTTGTATACAATACATGTGGTTGCTTGTTTCATAAAGGAACAGTTTTCTCACGATTTCTTAAGACATACAGAATGAAGTAGAGGAAACTTCATTTGCCTTCAGAAGCCCTGTATGGGATTAGAAATGAAGCTTTTTATGCAGTGCCTTTGAAAATTCTTAAATGTTTATCATGTGTGTAGCTAATCTGAAGCATTTCAGATTCACCTCTCCTTACATAACATCTAATTCTTTGTCTAACCACTTGCAGGAGCAGAATCATCAAAATGAGAATAGAAGAAAAGCATTTTGATGATCTCTCTGCAATTAACTGCTCCCCTAAACTCTTACACCATCCCAGTTTGAAACTGTACTGTTTTATCTTAGAGCTATTGACTGTCAGATCATTGTGACACTCAGATGTATTTCAGTGGCAGTAATTATTTGGATTTGCATTGCTCTGTCATCATGGCAGTGTTTTGTTGTAGTGTCAGACTTAATCAGCATTTTTCAGCAGAACAGGGATGATACCTTTAACATGTTCTAGCTTAAATTAAAGCAGATATAGTACATGTGTGCTTAATAGGTGCTTAATAATGCAGTCAGTATAAGTAATGGATATAAAAGTATTAAGTTAAATCAACAATTTAAAAGAAATACGGAAGGTAAAGTACTGCACTAAAGTAACTGATCAAGCTGTATTTGGGAGGTAGTAGACCAACACTATAACAACTGGACAGAAACCAACAGTATCAGAGGAAACAGCTGAAAAAGAAGCCGGTATTTTTAAAAGCTTTTTTATTTTCCTATATAACTCTGTATTTTTAAATATTTTGTGTCAGTCAAGAAGTTGAGCAGGCACTGCATAGATTGTCCTCTAGAGAAAAGTGTTAGTAACTTTGAAAACTCACTTTTATGTTTTTGAACCAGAGAAGAAGTTGATGCCTTGGGTGATTTGCTGTACAGATAGCAGGCAGATCCTGATTGAAACACACGGCCAAATTAGGTAGACATAAGCTTGCAAACTTTGTATTTGCATTAGTCAGAAATATGTAGTTCCAGTAAATTTTTATTGTGAGATTCTGACTATTAATTTTTATTCAAATTTAGTGTCTGTTTATGTGCAAATAATTAGTTGGAATAGTCAAGAATGGAAAGTTTAATCTGTTTATATTGACTAGTAGATGGCTTTTGATTTTACTGTTTTCTTCAACCCATTTTTGTGTTTGAGTGATAATGATAACCACAGAAATCAGGCATAAATATTTCAGTTTACATGAAACTAACAACCAAGAAGTACTTAATTTTGCTATTATCCTTGTGGTCTAATCTTAATCATGTAGAATAATGGTTTTTCCTTCAGTTAGTTCCATAGAAGTCATCAGTTTATAGGTCTGAACATGAGCTGCGTGAATTTGGATGCTTACAAGATAGAAGGCAGCTCAGCAGGAATAAGACAGAGTGTGTGAATTAGACAAGGCAGCAGCAACATGAAACCTAGAAAAATATTTCTGCACTGATCCCTTGATTGCAGCAAGCCTTGCTGCTTTTCATAATGCAGCATCTGATGTCAGCTGCTGAGCAGCTCTTATGAAGAGCTCTGTATGATCGCTGCTCATACAGTACTGGGTAGACATCGTTGTTTGTGCACATGGGCTGCCATATGCAGAGTAAAACTTGGTATAGGTGGATGCATTCATCACATCTCATTGAGATCTGACAAAATCTACATTTGTGCTTGCAAATGCTAAAAGATTTAACATTAGAAAGTGTTAAATACCTATTCAAACCTATAATTTGGTTATAAGAGCATTTGCTAAGAATTTCTTTAGCCTTAGATTGGTTTAAAAAAACAAACTAGGCAAGTTTTTGAAGCTTTGAGTGGGTTTGTACTTTGTTCCCCTTTTGCTTTCTTAGAAACAATGTCAGTGGAAATTTTAAGATGTGTGTTTCCATGCAAATGAAAGCACACCCACTGGACTTCTGTCATAGTCTGGGTCAGTGAGCAGTTCTCAATTGTTAGCTTGCTGAATATGTCCGAGTGGCCTGAGCAAACAAACTGGTTTAATATCTGGGAACACACTGGAATGCCTTACACATGTGCCAACTGGATTGCTTGCACATACTTATTCTGACTTTCACAAAGCACTGATTGGAAAAAGTCAAATGACAAAGAACCAGTCTTTCAGGGGGAGGTCAGCTTTAACTGAAGTGTGAAGGTTGTGCTTTATAAACACAAAAATGAAACTTATATCTTTCCCCCATATTTATGTGAACAATTTTTGAAGGAATACACCTGGCAGAAATTGCCATTTCCCTAAAAGAGTTCAGTTGTTTGTTTCACTGTGTTTCTCATTTCCAGTTTACTTATATAGATGCTACTAGGAGTACACGCCAATAAATGGCTCAACATTGTCACATATTAATAAAATCATGAGATCTGGGAGGTATTTTTGATAGGTATTTGAGTAACCCTTATGCTTTCATTTCTGAGATGGAACTGGACACGTGAGGTGCCCAAACTGCCCATATTAAATGTGGTGCATTGCTCATGGCTCCTCCAGCGCGTGCTCCTGCTTCGTTCTCAGTTCCATACACTGTGACAGCCACTCTTCATTCCATGTGCATATTCAAGTGCCGGACTTTTTCCCAACATGCCTAGAAAGAGCAATTAACAGTAATGGATACTTTGACAGTGAGAATCTTTATTTCTTCAGCCATAATAAGAGCCCCTTATTCTAGGAGATATATTGTTGAATGATGGCTTGCATTGGTGAGTGTGAATCCACGTAAGTGGGTTCATTTGGTCAGATTCTCAGCTGGCATAAATAGTCATATTTCCGTGGAAGGTAGTAAGCTATATTAATTAATGGAATGCCAGCTGGGAATCTCAATCAATTTCAATAAAAGGTAACCATCATATTCCTCTGAAGCAAGAATTGCACAACATAGTCTAAAGTGAATTTTGCTGTTTTAATAAATGTAGGTAGTCCCTGGTTAATAATAAATTACATAAAATTAGAGTGTAGTCAATGTTTGATTTCTTTTAAAAATTTATCCCTCCTTTTTCATCAAGTGCAACAGAATCATTTATGTATTGTATCTCAGCATGATAGATTATATAGGAATAGTGTATTTAATACCGGAAAACTATCATATAAATACAAATTACATTTTTTTTCATTAGCCAGCTAGCTTTCATTTCAAGGAAGAAATACACAGTCAATTATAAATGAGGCCGTGCTTTCATTGGAGAGGGAAATAAGTAATTTTTTTTCAAGCCTCAACCACGTATAATGAAATCCCTCTTTTGAAATCCAGTCTTAAGATGGATTTTGAAACATACTGACATTTAATAAAATCTTAGTTAAATTAAAATATGTTCAATTATTTCAAATCTCTACTTAAATCTGTGGGTAAATTCTACACCTGCACGTGAGATGAATTTAGAAAATAGTTACTATTAACCAATGACTGTTAACTGCGTATAAGAAGGAAGAAATTCTGATTCTCGAAAACATTCTGGCTGGCAAGCAGGGCGTTACGTGTTACAGACCTGTCAGACATGGCTCTTCAGGAGGCTCTGTAGGAATGGGATGTCTCGGTAACTAGCAGAGTCTGAGACCTCGGGCTGCTGTGTCACATTGAGGCTCACGCTCTCCTCCTGGGGCTGCTGTGTGCCAGTGTTGCCCTTCAGTGTAGAGCAGCACACCGGGTGTTTCTGTAAAGTGAAATGCAGTGTTTGTCTGAGTCCTGCCCAGTGACTGGTAGTCTGTTACAGAGTGTTGCAAATGAATGTACACAGGGAATATGAAACTCTTTTTAAACTCCATCAGGTGCTCCTTGAAGGAAAACAGCTGAAGCTGAAGTTGATACTATCAATACCTTTGTATTAATTTGCTATCGTCAGTTCTGCTAACTCTGGAAGTGAAGCTTGTGAAGGGAGCCTATTAAGTACTGTAATTCAGCATCAAAAAACAATGACTTACAAACAACAAGAGAAGGCTCTTCACTGCTTACATGGTTTTACAAATGCAGCTTTGATTTCCATTGTTAAAACTGTCTGCTGTTAATACTGCAGCCTGATGAATAATGAAAAGAGAGATGTGCGAGCATTATTAATACATATTGTTAATAACACTTCGCATATTCTGATTTGAAGTCCTCACTTAGGAAAACAGTCACTCCTAATTTCAGTTCCCATTAACTATTATTTGGTCAATTCTCGTAAATGCTGAACCCAGCAAGTGGAAGGAAGAACTAGATAAAGACCACCAGTTCTAAGTTTGCTAAGGTTTTATTTCACGTTGTCCTTTTAGATGGTTTTGCCACAGTGTTCCTGATTCTTTTTAAAGGGCCCCTCGAGGATGCCATTGAGGATGAAGAAGAAGAGTGCCTGTCTGAGGAAAATGATACTGTCTCAAAAGAAGACTTTCCATTGGAGGAAAGCTTTTCTACAGAGTTTGAGCCTGAAAATCTGAGCTGTGAAGAAGTGGAATACTTTTGTAATAAAGGTAATCATTGTAGCCCACCTCTTGAGGGAATTCTGGCAGAACTGTGTCCAATTGGTCAAAAAGATTTTTTTGGTTTAAAATGTATGAAAAGACAGGAAAATAGTGACTTGTGGAGTTTAGCCTGCTAAGGGGTAAATATTTAAATGTGATGGAAGATTTACTTTGCAGGGAGGTGAATCGTCTCGCTTTTAATGTTTTCCTCCAAGAATGTTATTTTCTATGTATTTAACTGTAGAGAACAGGCCTCAGAAGTCACTTATTATCAGATATGAAGCAAGCAATGCAGCATGTCTGTTCGTTGCTCCTTTGCCTAGGAAACATTGCTAGAAAAACAGATTGTGCCTGTAGATTCTAGGATTAAAATAGAGCTTATTATAGAACTTATTATGCATGGTAGAAAAGTAGTGATTTGTGAAAGGATAACTTTTAAAGTTGCAGATGCCTTTTTGATGCATTAGTTACTTGCAAATTGTTGAAGATACTTGTATTTTAGCATAAGCCACACCGGCTTAGACTTACCCAACATTCAGTCTGCAAAGCTGTGCTGTTTCCAACTCAGCTGACAGAAAAAGCACACTGCCATGTACTCTTACATAGAACATTGTTTCAAACTTCTTCCTGCCAGATTTCCACTTGATTGCTTTGTTGTTTGTCTTCTGCAGGTAAGGATGCCTATCAAATAGCTGGAATTGTTGTGGTCATGTTCTTCTTAGTCACCCTCAGGCAATTGGATATCAATGGTTTCTCTGTATTTCCATTCTTTCCCAGATATTGACATACATTTTCTCATGATATGCTTAATATGCTCCTATATTTGTTTGTTTGTTTGTTTTTTAATACCTATTATTTTTGACTCTCATGGACAAAGTATAATTAATCTATTTGAAGAGTCATATTTGACTACTAGATATTAGTCCTTACTACAGTCTTTATAGTCTTTCATCTGCAGGGAAGATGTCATCACTTATTTTCTACATGTCCTCTAATGTAGTATACAAACTTCTGAAAAGATCTTGTACTTTTTGCACTAGTGGCTCCTGATACTCAGTAAGAAGAGATCCTGAGAATTAAAAGAGTTGAGTCCATAGTTTACTGTAGCTGCTACAAAGCTTACTCTAAAGTATGAGTGTCCAGGATATAAATAGAATTTATAAATAGAATGTATATGCTTTACAAACAGGGGAAGTTAAATGGCATAATAACAGATACCATTTTGCTTAGCTGAATAAGAGAACTATTCCTGTTACTGGCATTACTAGTTTAAATAACTATTTGCATAATCGTTATACCAACATCTCTTGAATTCCGTATATTAGCAGTGGAAGACTGAGCACTAACTCTCAGTTCATAACAATTTGGTTCAGTTATTTCTCTGTGCTGCTTGCTGTATTTTCAGAGGTTACTAGTGAAATTACTCTTGATTTAGGGTGGAATTCAGAAAAATGCATTCTTTCTTTCTTTCTTCATAGCAATCATTATTGCAAATTTGTGTTGAATTTCAAGTAATCTTTACAAGTATTCTTCAAATATTCTTTCCTTCAGTGAAGCTTTCAAGGAAAATGCTGAATCCATGGCATGGTATTGAACAAGATCAATATAGGGTGGGAATACACTTAAACCTGAATCTTAATTATCATATATTTTATTAAGGACATCTGTTGATTCTTCAGGCTGAATACCTTTTGATTGCCCAGCAGTTCTTTTTTCAAGTGTGTTGTAGTTATAAAAGAATCTTAAACCTATCCACTGCAACTGCTGCAGAAGAAAAGTTGAAAAGGAAATTTCTGAGGATGAAGGGGCACATAAAACCCCTAATCTACTTCCAGCTGAGGCAGCGTGACAGAAATTCCCACTTTGAAGTAAGTTGAAAATATCCCTGGAAAAGGATGGAATGGGAGATGAGAAATGTATTGTTTTTAATAATATGTCGGCTTCTGGTGAACGCCCTGCTTCTGCCGTGTCACGTCCGAATTACTGTTATTACGTGGCCATGTACGTTTTTTGGAGGACAAAATGCAAGTAGGCAAAACTGATCTGGAAAGAAAATAAATTTATGTTGTGTCCTTTCTTTGGTTCTTTTGTGGCTGTATTAAACAGTAAATATTAAGCATGAGACTAATTCTCATGACTCTTGTGATGATCTGGGAATCACTTATAAGCTTTCTTTTAATGCTTCAATATTGAAATTAAAAGCTGAAATAAGAAATCAACTTACTTTTCCAAAAAATAATTTTTCTTTAACTTCATCGGTAGTTTCTTCTTTCTAAAAACATTTTTTCTTTAACATTATGAGCAGCAACTTGAAAATGATAGTATTTATCTAATAGGTTAGAGTGGAGAGCAAACAAATGTATTTTAATTTCTTTTTTGAGTGCTGACTTCCTAACGTGTATTTCACTCTTTGATGGTATCAGCATCCTGTAAAACAGATACCTTCAAAGGAGGGAAAATAAATGTGGGTCTGGGTCTCCTCATGCTTCCTCCACAGAAAATAAAGGGATGTGCTTGGGAATCCTTTGTGCTGTCTCTGCATTCTCCTCTTGCTATTGTGGACCATTAACGATTTTAGAAATCAGGGATTTGTTCAGTGTTCATCAGTCCTGGCTCCCTGTTTCCATCCCCTGTGATTTCTTCATAGAGGGCGGATGAACTGAGGAGGATTCCTGCAGGAATCTGGAGATGTGGGCAACAAATGGCACCACTGCTGAGGAGGAGGTGTGTGCAAGGCTCACCATGGGATGTTTTTCATGCTTCCCCAGCTGTCTAAATGCAAGCATCGTCTGAGAACAAAGGTTTTTAACTGGAAAAACAGAGTACTGAAAGTAAAGATTTACCAAACTATCCATTCAGGTGAATGAAAGTAGATGTACAGATTCACAATATGATATTTTTGGCTTTCTGACTGAAGAGATTTTCTTGTTAAATTTGCCTGATCTTATTATAAGCAGAGAACAGTCTCTTATTGTCTCAATTGCAAACAACTAACCTTTATAAAGCCATACTTGTCATTCCCACCTTATTAATTTGGGTTTGTGAAATTGATTCAGCAGAATAGTTGCCAGAATTAGAAAGCAAAGGCAAAAGCTTCTGCAAAGTGTGAAGCAAATTAATCACACTGATTGAGCTACATGTCATTTTACAACTTCTCTGTTTTCAAAGTTAGGACTTCTGACTATTATTTTTCTCTTTTCCTTTTGTTAATTACTGGCTTTTATAGTAAGGAATCTGAAATATTCCACTGCCATCACCACTTTGGCAACCCCACAAAAAAACAGTTTGATTTGCTACATGTGAATAATTGTTCCTATATTTCTACACGTACATTCAAATATGAGGAAGTGTACAGTATTTAAGCATATAAATACTAAAAGCAAAAATGAACACTAACAACCTACTGTTTATCAGGTATAACTTTAAGCTTGAAGCAGTGAATTTTCATCCTTTTGGATCACATCGAAGAGTGAATATTTTAGAAGATGACGTTGTTTAAAACAGGATTTAGAATCTGATTTGTTTGCTATTTTGATGGCCTAAGAGAAAGAATATTTTTGAAAGACATGATAAAGTAGTCATGAGTAGTCATCGTGCACTTAGATTAGAAAGCTCCAGTGTTCTTACTCTTCGGAGTAGAAACTAAAAATGTAGTGGGACTTAGCACTGCTGAAGATGAATTGCATTTTGTCAGTGTGGGGCCTTTGAAAATTGCTGTTTATGCAGTGCTTACACTTCAGATAAAGAGGGTATCTGATGATGCTGCCCACACAAAGTCTGTATCATCCTGGAATCTCTGTTCCTGAAGATTTCTTTCTCTGCAGTGCCCAATAGTCGCTATCTAGAGTCAGAATCTGTATCAGATTAAGATCAGTTCAGATTAAAATCAGATCTAGAAGATGTATTGAATTAGCCTCAGGATGTGTACTATACTTAGGCAAAGATGCTCTAGATAAGGAGAGAGCAGCCTGTCTCCTGTGCAGAAGTGATAGACGAGATGATAGGCTCTTATAGCTAGGAATGGGAGAATGAGGTGATGCTAACAAAGAGAAGAGGAGTGAACTGGGTTCATGATAGGACTAATGAGAACAGAAGGGGAGACACAAGAAGGAAGTACAAACAGTAGAGCAGTACAAAAGGCAAGAAGTTAGAGATTGTGATACAAAAAGCATAGTACTAAATTGAGTTCCTTTGGACTGTGAAGTAGTTTATCAGTGGCTTTTTACTCTCAGATTGCTATCATCCTACCTAGGTACCCTCAGGTCAAATAAAAAACGTTCTCATCTGTTACTCTGTAAGTTTGCCATACTCATATTACTCACATAGTTATGACGCCTCTTCCTTTGTAAGCAGCAAAAACAATAGGAGCCCTGCCCACTTCTTAAGGGTGAGAACTGGATAAATAAATAACAATTCCTTCTGACAAATTACAATTCCTTAGCAGGAGTGTTCAGTGAGGGATTAACTTTCAAGGGAAAAGTTATCTTGAGCAGTGAGAGAGATCACTTGAGATTAGTAGATGGTTAAGTAGCTGTGTGTTCAGAGAAGGAATTCGGCAAGAGAAGAGAATGGAGGAAGGATTGTAACAGAAACAAAATCTGGGGCTGCTTTTGGGAGAAAGAAGCAAACAGCAGAATATACATAGGTTGCTCTGAAAGTAATGCCTCCTATTTATTTCCATGGAAACTACAGTGGATCAAAAGACCACAATAATACTGTGTGATAGAGCAAATTCTCAGTAACAAAATGCTATTTTTCAATATAGTCACCACCATTAGCTGTGCATTTTTGCCAGGGATGAAGAAGATGTTTCATGCTGTGCTCATAAAAATCTGTGCCAGCAGAGGTGATGAGGATGGACTGTTTCATGTTGCAGTGCTTGAAGGTTCTGTAGCACAAACTGATTTTGGTGACAACTCGGGGAATAAATAGGACTCTGAGTACTGAGTATGGACCTTCTGCTTTAATCTGATATTCTGTTTGGGATGGTGGGGATGAACTCAGGACCAGGTTTTCTGTGCATGCACAGTATTTTGTCACTGGATTGCCAGACCAATTTAGGCCTGGATGTTTTTACATTAAACCATGTGACCTGATTGTGCAGTCAGACTTGAGATTCGGGGAAACAGCTGCACTATGATCGCCATATAAGAAAAAGCAAGTTCAAAGTTCTTCTGTACATTAATCTTTCTTTTCGTACTTTGTGTGCACAAGCTATCATGCTAGCGTCTATAGCACTAGCCAAACTCTTAACATTCTAAAAATGGTTTCTGTCTGCCCCTATTTCCTTTGGACTTTGTTCGTATGCTTGTGTGCATCTGTGTAAATACTTCTTGTTATATCAGTCATGTAATGGCCTGCAATATGCTTCATATTTTCTGGCTCAGAAAGTGATTTACAACCTTTTTTTTTTTTTTTCCCCAGAAACCTTTTTAATCAATAACTTTTTTTTTTCCTTTTCAGTAATGGATTTCATGACAAATTTCTACCTCTTTTTCTATAGCAAGTGGAAGTAGGATCAGCATAAGGCAGCTATACTATAATCACTTTGAGCTCAATAAGGAGATCTTTACAGGCAACTTTGTTCTTATTTCTTAACGGGATTAAGAAGCTCAGCTCTTTAAATTCTTGCATATAACACTGACATTTCCAGGGTGTGTTTGGACCAGGGAGTTCAAAGAGAAGGAATAGAAAAGCCAATATGACATTGTTTTTTACCTTGCTGGAGGAGCTGTTTGTGCAAATCGCCTATAAGCTTATTGACCTGAATCTTTGACTCCTTGTTTTCTCTGGATTTGGCTGGAGTGTAGACACTGATAGAGCACTGATACAGGTGATTGCACAGCCCTCGGCTTTGCTTGGCACCAGAAACCCCCCCTCACTCCCCCAGCCCGTGTCTGACATTATCTTTTCCTATACTTCTTTTCTCCTGGAGCACATATTCCTTTATTTTTTATTTATTTATTTTAATTCATTACATTTTTTTAATGTAGACTGGCCAAGGAAATGAAAAGCATATTGATTATTTTTGGTAAGCAGAGATGAGAGAGGGCATGTGTGTGTGACGGTGTATTTTCATCTCCCAGGATAACGAGAATCAGTGCAATACCTCACAGTGCTCACTCCTTCCAAAAATACACATTACTTCTGACTGACTTGTGTGTGCTTGTGAACCTGTGTTTGCATTCTCATGTTCTTCAGAGTGAGGGTTCCTGTATGTTTGTCTATATCTCTATATCCACTGAAACGCCACATGTATTTTTTGCTTTTTTTTGGTCTTGTGCATCTTCTGTACTTTTTGGCAGATGCTGAATGTGAAAGAAAGGGATGGTGGGCTCTCTGATAATAACCTTCGAGATGCTAAATCGTAATTAGATTGGATTTTTACAGGATGAAAGGAATTCTTTCTCTTCTGAGCATCAAGATTTGCCTTGTGCTCTGCTTCTTGTACTGTCTCATTTTTTTTTCTGGTGGCTTTATCTCAGAGACTACCTCTTTTATTTTTGGAAGAGAAGTAAGATATCCCAAAAGTTTGGAGTTACTTTTTTCACCATTCACTTGAAAGCATGGAAAGGCGTTCAGAGTAGCATCTGCGAGATTGCCTATAGTATACTCTTTTCTGTTTACTGCTAACCCACGTATAAACCTCTAGGGCTGTTTTTCAACCCAATTGAAATCCATATCAGTATTAACATCAACTTTATTACGATAAAAATTTGGCCCAAGTTAGACAAACAAATTCTTCTTTTAACTGAGGAAAGAAATGATTGGTCATCAAGCAGAAATCTGCATCTGAAACCAGCAAGCTATATCTCAAGAAGAAAATAGATAGAACCAAATAGAAAACGTTATTTTAACTGTACAGAATTATAAAGTGAAACACTTAAACAGCTTACTCAACTTTAAGCAGTTTATCAAAGCAACTACAGCCTTTTCAGTCAGCATATTTTGGTTTTCTTAAGAACAATGGAATTGTGAATTCTATCGTGGCTGTGAGGAGAGGGATTATTTGGTTACAACGTAGTGTGATGTCCCCTTTCCGGAAAGTCACAAAACTTGAACTTCCATTGACTTAAATTAGAGCTCAAATTTGACAGAGTATGAATTGCATATTAATAGGGGTAATCTTCTTTAAAATATGAAATGAACAAACGACAGATTTCACCGCCTGTTCTTAGTTCATGTGCAGTATACATCTGTTACTAATTTTATTTATAATGAAGGTCCGTTTTGCCTTTTTCTTACAATATGGTGTTCTTGACGCAACATTTCTGAATACTTTTCAAACGTTCTTAGACATCCACTGAAAAATCATTGTATAGCCAGGTCTAAAAAGCAGAGCTGCTCACAGGATATGCGCTGTAAATGGGAAGTGGGGATGTCAGCAGTAATTCACCTCCTGTTGAATCAGAAAAAATAATGAAGCCAATTCTGCATTTATGATATCATTGGATAAATATTCTTTGGAGAAAATATTACTGGTAGATTCTAGGAAAGAAAGACTTAATGATCATTAGTAAATCCTTCTTCTTTGGTTTGACTTGTGGCAGGCTAGACTGCTTTTGAAACAATGTATGTATAATGCTCCATGTACGTAGAAATACAGCTGCAGTGGTTGGCTGTTTTTGAAGCACCTATAATACTAATTATTTCAAATAAAAACATTGAACTGCTTACACAAAGGCAAATTAAAATTTCGCTCTATAAAAATATGTACGTTGCTTATGGAACCATGTGTGTGGAAAACACATGATAAGATGAGATGTATACAATAATAAATTTCAGTGCATTTTATAAAATGAGAATTATTTAGCTGGATGAAGAATTCTTGTAGGAGACAATATTTCTTTAGCGGGGGAGGAGTAGATTTGTTAATTAAGTCAAAATATGAACTTCCCAAAGAGTCTTCAAATTTAGAAATTGAAACTTGCTGGAGTCTTTCTGAAATCGTTTCTGTATTCTGTTTCAGGGTGTTGTACAAGTTCATGGATTATGAATTTCATAATTTTTGAAAATTATACTAAGCAGCAGTCTTTGGGGCATCTAAGTGTCTTTAAAATTATGCTTTGCTGCTTTTCTAACCTAGTGTTTAGAGCTATGTGTGTTTGAGCCACAGGGTGGTATTTGAATACGTCTGAGTGTGTGTGTGGTTACAGTTTCAGTGGTGAAATACCAAGAAGATGGAGAACATTCTTTTTCCTTTTAAATCTCTGGAAATTTTTAGGTCATCCATTTGAGTGATACTCTTTTGTAGTACTGTTGCCACAGGAGCTGCTCCCTTAAAAATTAATATAAACATAAAATTAATCAGTAGGAAGAAAGTCTGAAAAACAATATGCAGGAACACTTCAATTTTCTGCAAGAAATACATCTGAATGAATGATCCTTGTCTTGAGAGGACTTCGAAAGCAAACAATGATGATGATGATGATGATGAGAACATGTCAAAACACTTAGAGAAATAGGAAGGTCAGGCTAAGCCTCGTTGAACTGCACAGCTGTGTCTTGTCCTGTGAGTAAAGTGCAGTAGCTGAAATGGTTTTAAATAATTGATGCTGTTTTTAAACTTAATCACAGTGCCGAGATGTCATTGTGTCAAGATGTCATTTTGCTAAAGTGAAAATTTTAATATGAATCAAAATAGTTTCCAAAGCATTCTTCCGGAGAGTTTGCAGCTTGCATGCATGTAGGTACTCACTGATATGACTCACATAGATGTTCACAGACCTTTTGTAAAATTTAGGATAAGATACTGTGCATTGTTTCTGATGTCTACTGTGAAAATTATTTCAAGTGTGCTTAGGGCAACTCAAAACGTACAGTTACTTCAAATGAGATTTACCCCAGGAGAAAATATGATTGTTCATCAGCACGACAGAAAACAGTGGTTCTTTGCAAAGAAGCAAAGTATCGAGATGATTAATATAAAACCTAAAATAAATTCAGTGCATTGACATATGTACAAGTGTCATTTTTTTCAGATATAGCAAATCGGTCATCTGTGGGCTAGATTTTGATCAAACTTACTGTATTTGTAGAGCACGGAGTCTCAGTTGAATTTGGTGCGTATTTCTGAGATGCATCAGACTAACTGATAGCAAAGTCTGATGCTGATAGCATCAGATTTCTTCTTCTCTCTCTCACTCACTTTTTCTCAGTTTCTCTCCTCCCTCCCTCTCTCAGTCTTTTTCACAAGGCTTGTGAAATAACACGCTTTCTCATGACACCACAGCTGCTATCGTTGTCTATGTTGTCCTCACACCAGATGCCAAGTACAACAAAATCGGGAAGCATCCCTCCCAACATATTTAATGCCTTTGTCTCAGAGCTATATTCCCATACCAAAAGCTTTCTTGAAGATTTTTTTCATGTTATTTACTTGTGTTTTATACCCAGTGTGATTTTATCTGCTGAAAACCTGCTTTGCCATCAAAATTAAACACCGCTGCTTGTTAAATATTTACACAGAAACCTTTAAAATAACTAATCCACAAGAAGGACAACCATGTCCTGTTAGATATCATTGGCAGTTTTTAAGAATAGTGTGTGCAGCCAAAAAAGTGAGTTTACTTTAAATGGACTAAGTACATTGCATTTGCACTTTAAATTGGATGTGGTTTGTTTCAAAGTTAGTTTCAAAGTAAGTGTTGTTTCTGAGATGTTCCTGGTGATGTTTCTCTGCGAACAGTGTGTTTCTGGGGATTCAAGAGCAGGATTATCAGAGTGTATAACCTCTGTATCTGCTCCTGGGTATGTACTGTGATAATGCAAATAGGAAAAGATGAAATCTCTATGCTTATTCATAATTTCTGAAGCTCAGCAGTCTACTTCATATGGAGTTTTGGAAATTTTCTGTAGGATCTGGAATTATTACCACTGTAGATCGTGGTAGGAAGGAGAAAAGGGTCTCTTCCTCTCTCCGGCTTTGTAAGCAGTTGCACTGATGCACATAAGGTCATATATCTTGATGAAATGAAGCCTAAAGCAAGTGAATCAAAAGTCTTTGATTCAACCCTGTTTTCCTTTTGGCAATACAAAATGCTGCAGGCTTCATAACTATTTATTTCTGAATTGATTTATTATAATTGAGAAGTGATTTTTCACTCTGAACAGCTGTATTAGGATGTTACCAATTTAAGTTTATATTTAAGCGACCAGGCAGAATGAGCACAAACAGAATTTCAAAGTTTTTAATGTTGTCTCACTCTAACATAAGCTGCACTGTGCTGTTTGTGACTGGTAGTCCTTCACCCAAAGCTATTTTGTCTGATGATAAAACCATGAGTGTATGAAGCTTGCACATTTTTCATCTCTTTTATGACCTTATCTTTTCCAAGCGGCTTCTGTGAAGGTATCCTAACTATAGGAAGCACCTGGCAAACATATATGATATCTATGCTGCGATAAGCAGTTGTGAACAAGAAAGTAGATCTGTCAGTTCTGAACTGTTCATTGTTAAAATACTTGGTTGATTTAGATGATTGCAAAATACATTATGGAGTGACTAACAGCTGCAGTTAACATTCCTAGTCAAAAAAGTTCAATAGTTATATCATACAAGAGCTTCTGTAAGAGCCTAATGTTGATAGGAAACACATGGATTAAAACAGCAGGATTGAGAATAAATGCTAACCCATGTAATTCTTTAAAATACTGCTATAACTTGTGATACAAGCTGATTAAGTCCAAATTGGGAAGTCTTTAATTTGTTAAAAAGATTAAAGTGAAATCACTGGTTAATATTCAAGTCACTTTTTCCCTATTTGTCAGCATTGTCAGAGATGTTAGAGTTCTCCTTTGCACGTTTCTGGTAATATGTCTCCTTTACAGTATTCAGATTCCCTGACCAGTCATAGTACATTGAATTACAGGAGTTTAGCATGTTTAATTACAGAATCACAGCGTATCAGGGATTGGAAAGGACATTGAAAGATCATTTAGTCCACTCCCCCTGCCAGAGAAGGTACACCTAGATCAGGTCACACAGGAACGCATCCAGGCGGGTTTTGAGTACCTCCAGAGAAGGAGACCCTCTCTTGAATAATTCTGTCTCTTCAATAAGCACTAGGATGTTAAAAACAACATTAAAGAAAACCACTTTTGATCTGTTGTGTTCAAGAAACATTTAGATATTGTACTGAGGGATGTGGTTTGGTGGGGAAATATTGGTGACAGGTGAACTGCTGGACTGGATCATCTTGGAGATCTTTTCCAACCTTGGTGATTCTATGATTCTGTTTTTTGAAGAGGAACTTAACAAATTCATTCTGGTAAGAAATAGTAAGGTCAGGATGAAAATTATGTTCATATTAGAGTATTGAAGTTGTTCATATATGAAATTCATTTTGTTTTTCTGAGTTGTGCTTTGTGTATTCCACAGGTAACTGTAAGGCAGAGCTTTCTTTCACCCTATTTCAGCTGGCTCAAGATAGGTTCCTAAAGTTAGCTGTGTGTTCTGGAGGATGATTCATTTCAGCTATCACCAAGTGTTGTCACATCTGAAGCATTCTAGAATGGGATGAGTCACTGTGGAGGTTCTTCTCTTCCCTACCTCCACAGTTAGTCTGGTGCAGCTTAGCTTTTGGACATACACCTACAGAGGAGAGGAATCCTGCCTATGTGCAGTTTTAAAATCAAAGAGAAGTTGCAGGGTTTCTAGAAGACTTAAATGACCCTTGAATAAAGATACTATACGTTATTATAGATTCTTCGTCATGTGAATGTTTTTTTTAACCACAGTAATGTTCTTATAATGGATGACATTTGCTTATATTAGTTGCCATAAGGAGAAACTTCAGTAGAAGCAGATTTGCTTACTTTTAGAGTATTTATCCTGATGGTACTAACACGCTTTATTAAATGTAACAGAGGAGCAAAGTGAAGAAATAAACCTGAGAAAAAAGTGGGTGGTATATATAAAGCCCTGCTTTTGACATGGAAGGAAAAAAAAGTCACAGATACAAACGCCTATGCCTATAAAACAGAGAAAAACTTAATCGGTTTTAAAATAAATATTAAGAAATAGTTTCATTGAAATTCAAAAATAGTCAGTGAATGAACAAAAAGACTAAACAATAGAATGAAAAGAAATTCTGTGAGGAAATAAACTCCTTTGTGCTAAAAAAATGTTAGCTGCTAAGGTATCATTAAGGGGATAGAATTAAAAAGCTGGAGAAATGCATTTTGTTATTAATTCTTGTCCAAGTTAGTTATTAACTCTTGTGGTAAGCTTCATTATGACTTTTTTAAAATTGCAATCTGTAGCACCAAAAATGTTGACCTGGCCATTTTTATTGGACCTTGACACGTACCTGAGCCTGGGTTAAAATCTCTTCCCTGATGGATTCTGCAGTCCACAGTAAGGTCGAGATGGTCGGTG
Source organism: Phasianus colchicus (assembly GCF_987193195.1). Classification (NCBI taxonomy): domain Eukaryota; kingdom Metazoa; phylum Chordata; class Aves; order Galliformes; family Phasianidae; genus Phasianus; species Phasianus colchicus. The sequence goes on from NC_143438.1 coordinate 76,271,150, forward strand.
TCACAGGCAGATTGTTTCAGGATGGGGAGAGAGCAGTATGAGACTACAGGCTGGCGTTGGGATGTTTCGGGTGTGTAATACATAGGCTTGGTAGTTGCTGAGTAGAAGAAAAATATTGATGCAGATAATAAAAAATAGTTTAGATAGATACAAAACAAAGTTTCCCTTAATGTAAATTCTCCATATTTTCTTCCATCCCGTTTGCACAGAATTACATGCATTAATTCATGAAAAGCTGATTATGGAAAACGCTAACACCGTACTTCATGAAACACTGAAAAAGCAAGTTCATGAAAAGTTAAGCCATCTGCTAACATAAATTTTCAGATCTTTCCTCATCTCCCAAATACTTAATTACTGTGTGCAGTAGGTTCTATACCTCAGCTGTAGCTCTGTCCTTCTTTTACCCTTCAGCCCAATCTTTTCACGTAAGTTTTTCCCCACTTCTCTTTCAATTCTAATAGTTTTGTTTGTTTGATGTTCTGGTTGGTTGCACTGATTGAAAGAATGCTCAAATTTGCATGCTAACGCCAGGTTTGCATATATTACCATCTGGAAAAACTTTTATATTTTGGAGCTAACATTTTCCGTGCTTAAGCTTCATCTGAAGGAACTGTTATTATTTCTACCTTTTTGTTGTTGTTTGTTGTTGCTTTTCCTTGGTCTATACAGAACTGTTGTTTACAGTGGAGGAAAATAATTTTTTTAGTATAAAAATTTCCCTCGAACATTTGAAGAGCTTTCCATGGTAATTATACAGCTCGAGTTAGAAACTCATTGTCAGGGTAGTCTTTGCTGTGAAATGCTTTGTAGCATTTTGGCAAGAACTGGAGCTGATCTTCCCAGGTTTGTCTCTGGCTAAATGGTCCTTTGTGTCTCTATAATAATGAACAGCTGTAAATAGTTATGAAGGTAGAAATACAGATGTAAAATATGATAGGTTCTTCAGTCCACCAAGAAAAAGAAAAAAGCTCTTGCATTTACTAGAAAACTAACTGCACAAATGCTAGTTCAAAATAAAGTAGTCAGGGAAAGCAAAAGATTGTTTGATGTCTTTTTTTCAGCATGTGAGCCCTTATTGACTGTTTTCTTAAGGATAACTTGATTGAGCTGAAGTGCATGAACTACAGATGTCTGGGTAAAATTATACAGCGGGTTTAACAAAAATTAAGCTAGATATTCTTGATTTCTTTTTGCTTTAATTGCCAAATCATTTTTTAGTATCTTTTTAATACTTATTTTTAGTACTTATGAATTCATATTTGTTGTTGGAGTCTGGAGTGAACATAGTATTGTGTTAGTGTGAGAAGTAGTTTACCAGGTTCTTATATTTAAGATTTGAAAAATTGTTTTATGAATACAAAGAAGAATATATTATTACAAGATGCTGCCTGAAGTTTGTACTTCATAGTGCTTGTATATGATCATATACTTCAAAACTCTGGGTCACAATCTTATCTCATGTAAATATAGCTCCAGTGATAACATATGGGGATCTGGCATGGTTTGTTGTAATCACATTTCTCTACCTATGTTGCTATTAAAAGCTGTTCTTATCATAAGTGGAAATAATTTGCAAGTTATTACTTAATTGCTGTTATTTTTTTCCTGTGTTTCACTGTTGCTAAATCAATCAGCAGTCTGATTTCCAGTTTCCATTTGTCTTTTAATGCTGTCACTTTTCTGTGGAACACAATTTTTTTTCAAAAGTTTGCTTCTGAATTGTTATAAAATTTGATTTTTTTAACATGACTTTAATACTTTTCTATGCAAGGCTTTCTTGGATTAATTAGTGATAAAAAGAAGTTCAACAAATGTACTTAATTACTGGCTGGGATAAGTAGCCTGGCACAACATTCAGCACCTTACTGTGGCCAGTACTGCACTTTCAACAAAGAATTCTTCACATAATTATTAGGTGGCCATCTCTAATGTATCAGACTGTAATGTGCAGCATGCTCTGTGTACTACTTCAGACTCGATAGTTCCTGAAGGCTGAAAGAAGCTCTCTGATAGATGGTGAAAATTCTAAAATTTGTTAGAAATGTTATATTTCTTTAGATTTATATTGATGAGGAGAAAGTGGTCATAGGAGAGCTAGCTTGCAGCCTTTAAGTGAAAATTCCCTAAATGCCTAAATACCCCACTAGTTGTCAGAAAAGCCAGAATGTGTAGTGGACCACGTACTTGTACAGAGTGTAATAAATCTGCAGAGCATAAGCAACAGTTAGATGTCAATTCAAGAAAATATTCAACTCAAAAGATTATTTTCCTTAGTTGCCTTACTAGCTGGGGTGTAACAAGCTAATTTGTTTCTCTCATTTGTGCATACAAACCTAATTACTCCTTAGACTTGTAAGTTTACAGAATAGGTGCTAGTGATGATTCTGTTTTTTAAGCATGTGGAGTAAACACTGATTACCAAGATTTGCCTTTCCACAGAACTAGAAGGAATGAACATGTTGAACTTGTTTGGATCGTTGGGAACTCACAGATGTTGAAGTGTCTAATACAATTATTCTTTATTCATTTCTTTTCTATTTATATATATAGGTCTATATTTTCACTTGCACCTGTAAGCAGTGGTTTGGTTGTTACAGTAAACCTGATAGAAAGTTGTTCTTGAAATATTTCAATAATATATTTCTTGGGTTACTTTTTTTTTTTTCAGGCAATGAGGAAGGCATCCAGGAGGCACCAGAATCTGATGGTGATGCAAAGTCAGAGAAACCAGGGCAGCTTGCAGTGGAGACAGAAGATTGGGATGGGCCAGGTAGGAAAAAAAACAGCTGAAAGGCAACAGTAATTTTTCAGACAGCACTTTCTGTTATTTTAGTAGTTGTTTTCTACTTTGTAGTGGTATATAACATTCTGTTTCATAACATTCTGTTTCTTTCTTGAGCGCTTGGTGTCCAGAATATTAACAGATAAGTACTAAAAGAAAGATCTGGAGTAAAAAAATGTTTTGTCTAAGCCATTTTGTGAGTCGTTTACCATGAAATATCTTACATAGCTATTGTTATAAATGAAAATGTTGTTGCTGCTCAGAATTCTCAGATAAAAGTTTGTCATTAAATTCCCAGTTTCATGGTTGTGTTAAGTTTTTCTGTTATATTTTCTGATGCTTGATGAAATGCCAGTGTCCTCCTCCAAGCTCTATGTATATATTTGGCAGTATGGGCTTAACAAAGGTATAGGAACTACTGACATTTTCAAGGACTTTGTTTACCAGTTTTAGCTAGATATAAATCATTTAGCACACCTGGTCATTGTTTTCATTTGAAAGAGAAACTCTGAGATTGCAGTCAATACTGCTAGAACTCCACGTTAAAACACTGATTCACAGCAACATTTTTTATTATGTACTTTAAGAGGGGGCAAGCACAGTATTACTATTAAATTTGATGGTAGCATAGGAAAACTTTCCAAATATCTGTTCTATATAAATACGTAAAGTCGATGTCATGTAATAAAAGCATCTAAGACAAAGGGTTAAATTGTATTTCTGAATTAGGCAATTCTACTGTTAAATTCAATGCAATGTGTTCATGGTAAGGACTCTAGAATGGGCCTTAAAAATCCATTACATTTAATATGTTTTAAAAGTGCAGTTGGAAAATGTGCATTTGAAGCTATATATACTCTCAGAATGGCTGTATCTCTAATGGACATTTTCCCTAAAAAGGATGAACATGTCAGAAAAGAGTTCCAGAAGCGTTTTATCAATAATTTATAATGCAATAATAATATTTCATTAGAAAAAAAATCCTATATTTCAGTCATATTTTCACCCTTGCTTGATTTTGCAAATTACTATATGCTTTTCATGAAGAGAAGAACAACACTAATGGTAATTTTCTGAAACCAGAAGCTGGAAAATATAATGCAAACAAAAAGGAAGACATAGTGTATATAATTAATACGATGTCATTTTAAATATTTTTAATGATAATACACAAGTTGAACCTACATAAAGCACTGTGGTGTTATATGAACACAAGATTTTCTAATAAAATACACTACCATACACTTGAAATAACACAGAAGACATCTTTAGATGTAGCAGAATAGCCTTTTCCAGCTTTAAAGGCTGTCAGTGATTAACATATGATTTTTTAAAATTCCATTACTAATACCTTCTATCTTAAATAAATTTTTGTTCCTTTTTTTTTTTTTAGTTTATTTCAACACAGTTGAATATGTTTTTGTGTTGGCATTTACGGGTTTTTATATGAGCTGTCTTACACCAATGTTACAGACACATTTTTAAAGACACTTTTTTGATTTCATTGGAAAAAGTACTCAGATAAACAGTAAGATGTGTGTATTTCTGGTAATGTATATTTATTGTTAGCTTTGACACAGGATAAGATTTGCCTTCAGCAAACTGATGGCTAATGACATGAAATAAGCTTTGTTTTATTTAAATGTGGATTCTTTAAAGGGAATAATATGTATGAAGGTTGGAGAGGAATGGATGCACACCACACGCCATGCTCTCCATCATGCACGCTTTCTGAAATGAATTTGGTTATTTATTGATATGGAAAAAGAAACGATCAACAGAAATTATTTTCAGCCATGCAGCACAAGAAAAATGATAGCTTCCTTCAGATCTTTGAGAAAAAAAAAAACCAAAACAACAAAGCATGAAATATTTTGCTTCTTTAGAGACTTCTGCCAGCAGTGCTGAAAAAGAACTGTTAAATCCTCCAGTACTTCACCACCTCATAGTAGAGGTGCTGTCTTTATCAGTAGATGATCGTGGTTATCGGTTCTACATTTGGTCTCTTTACTGAGAAGGAGCTCTCAGAACCCAAGAAAAACTGTATTCTGTGTGATGCAACTTGGTGTCAATTGGTGATCTGAACTGTGAATACCCAAAACTAGAGCTATTTTGTTGGTGCTTTTTCTCTATTACTTGACATAGTTATTTCCAGAGCCAATGTTTTCTACAGACTAGAATTCTATGAGTTACTCATTAGGAAGAACTTCTGGTTGAGTCAAAACTAAGCTTCAGGACACTAATTAGAGTTTTATTTTGTATGAAAATTTGCATTAAATGGTTCACATGCATTCCCAATCCTTTGTAACTAGAGTATTTTTATGCAGAAAAAATCTATAGTTAAATGTGCGGTAACTTCAAAGAATTTCTGCTGAAGCAGTCTCTCAAATTGCATCATCTTTTGACCTCCATTGACCAACATGGAAATTCTACAGTGATAATGCTTACTTTATGTAGTTACTATGTTACCTGAGCTTTCTAAAACTATCCATAATTTTCATTGGTTTTGTCCCCATTTTTTTTTTTAATTCTTATTAATGAGAAGATGCCTCTGAAATAATGGAAATTGAGGTTAATAGACTGCGTATGGACACACAGTAATGGACCTGTTCTTTTCCTGTTATAGCCAGCCGCAAAAGTCCAAGAAAGTCTGCAAAGAAGACTGAGTTTAATAAAAATTTGTATGAAAAGATTTAATTCTTTAAAACTATAAGCAGAGGACATTTAACAGCTTCAAAAACACTACTTGTTATCAGATGCCTTCGTATGTATTGATGTGTATGTTTCCTTTGTATTACTGTTAGGTTATAGGTGCAAATGACACCAGTGATCAAGGTTTTAAGAGATAATGAACAACAGCTGGCTCTCCTATGTGTCTTCCATGGATTGTCAATAACACAATAGGATCATAGCTTGTTTTAGTGGATATTTACTGGATATGTAAAACAAAATACTGCCCAACTTGGGGAACAATGATTGGAATATCCTAGGGGTTTCATGGTTCCATACCAGACCTCTTCTGGCAGTATACATGCAGTATGTCATCAACTATTTCATTTGTATTCCCTATGTGAACTATTATTTTTACAGCTGCAAAGGAGTGTTTCTTTTTTGCAGAACAAGTTGATTATGTGAGTTGGATGATCTTAATTAAAAGTCAGTGTCAGCAGTTCTTCTGATATTTATCTGAAATTTTCCAAGAAAGTGAGATAACTGCAGTTGTCCAAGTAACCAAAAAGGAAAACAAACAAACAAAAAAGCAGAGCAATTAAAAAAAAAGTCTTTTTTTCTAAAAAAAAAACCAACAAAAAACCCACCTTTCCTTGTCATTTTATGGCTATATTTATGTACTGTTTATATTCATCTATACATAAAGTGGAAGTTTCCCATGTGTAAAATTGTGCCTCCAGTTAATCAGCAGAATTTTTGCTACTAATAATAGTAGAGCAGGATGAAGTCACAACTCATGTTAAACCTCAGGGTACTCATCATGACTCATATACATGTATCAAAGAACTGTAGAAAAAGGTATGAATGATTGTTAAATATATCACATCATACTTTCTTTTTATTACCATTGCAGGGTGGTGTTTTTCTTAAAATACATCAGAAAGTGTAAGTAAATAGCAAATATAAAATTAAGTACTACTTTAAAATAAGGTTATGCCGTGTATGACACTGCTGTGATTTTTTCGTAAAAGATACCGTTTTTCATATGAATTCTGAAGTGGGATGTGAATCAGATTCTTCTGAACATTTTATGGGACAGGTTCTTGTTTTTATATCTTCCATTAAAGGTAATTTGAAAAGCTTTTCTGAAGAGATTTTCTGTAACCTTTCATAAGAATTAGTGTAAATATTTATTGATTGTTGGGCTAAATCTGCATTATTTAGTAATACTCTTAAGCAGTTTGGATTGCAAAGCAAAAGTGGATAATATAGATTGAAATGGTTGGTAGGCCACTGCAAGATGGAAACAGACATTAATGATAGTCTTTTTTTTTTTTTTCTTCTCCTTTTTTTCTTTTTTCTTTTTTTTTTTTTTTTTTCTTTTTTTTTCTCTTTCTTTTCTTTTTAAACCAGTCCTAAGAAGGACTTGGAGATTACTGTCCTGATTTCGTTTCTTTTTTGATTGGGGAATGTGGTAGATATAAGATCTTGGAAATGCTATTTGATGTAAATTAACAAAAATCCATGAAACATAGTTAACCATAGATATAGTCTGACAGTAAGAAGAATATTGTGAAGAAGCAGAGGAAATCATAGAATGACTGTGTGTTACTCTGACAGTGAATCGGTATTATCTCTGCTATCAGATAATGCAGTTATCATTAATTTTCACATTTGCATTTCAATCTTTGGAAGGAAATGACTCTTGCCGGATGAAGATAAGAGCTCTGTACCACTATAATGAACCATCATTTTATCCCGATGCTTTGTATCCATATGAAAATGAGGCTGGGTGGTGGTGTGGTATGTGAGGAGGGGGTGGGGGGGTCATAGAAACATTATAACAAAGTGTCAAAATCACTACAGACTTTTGGAGCCCTTTATGAAGCAAGAGACAGTCTAAATAAATCTTCCATAGTGAAGTGGATATCAGAGTAAAAGCAGAGAGCCTGGTTCCTGTGCTGGGGTGTTGGGAGGGGCCTTCTAGGAGCACAGGAGGATTTCTTTGCATCTTGGTCTGGTTTCCATCTCTAGATTGGAACTAACAGGAGGCTATGGGGAATCCGAATTGCAAAAATGGGGCAGGAGTGGTCATCAGGTTAACCCCTGACTGCAGGTCTTATTTTGAGTCTTAAACACTATGCAGGTTGGTGAAGCAAATGTTAGCAGATCTCTGACTACATGGTTTGCTCTGACATGGGAGCTTTTGGGAGGTCACTGCACCTGCATGTTAAGTACAGGAGGATTTTCACCCTTGTACATTGTATATGTCTGTAAGGACTGTGGTGTTCCCAGTTCTTCTCTATGCATAGCGCAGATCAGTGTTGACTGGCTGAAATTCCATTGGAAACCTCTGCAAGGCATTCTTCCATTTTAGTTCTGATGGATTGACTAAAACCATCGTTCCTCAAGTGCTCTTGTACTATATTCACCTTGCTTAACCTTAATGCTGCACTTAGTGCCTGTAATTTACAGACTTCGTCCATACATCATCAACACGCACTGTCAGATGTCTGCTCTAGGCAAGAACTCCTGAGGTTTGTCCCTCCTTCCTTTCTTTTTTGTAAAAAAAAGCTGTGATTCTTACATCATCAAATGATGGTAGGAACTGATATTTAAATATATGGTATTTTAAAGTCATTCTCAGTGTATGACTTGTTAGCATTTCTAGGAGTATCAGGATGTCCATCTTGCCATGACAGCTCCAGGCTGCTTTATCTCGTAGGCTGTGCTGTGCTGGTGGGGCTGAGGAACTGCCCTTCTGGCTGCAGCTGCCGCTTCCTCCTGCGGACCCTCCTGAGGGCCCCTCCTCTCTGCTATAACTCAGTGAGTACATTCCTGTCTCTTAAAGAGGAGATACAGGGCTAAGGGCTATAAGGAAAACACATGCTGTGTTAGTAAATACAGCAGTGACAGAAGCTGAATAGTATATACCAGTGAGGTGCTAAAACACGTCCCTGGCATGACTGCTGTTTAGGCCAGCTGACACTTCCTAAATAATTCCAGATTTTCAGGTGTTAAAGCAGTGCATGGAGCCTTATCTATAGGTAGTTAGCCTTATAGGCTAAGGGAGTCTCCCAGCACACAGTTGCCCCTTTTTACACTACTTAGCCTCAGTGCACAGAATCTTTTTATGGCACATGTAATTAGCTTTCCTTTACCAGAAAGAAGGTTTCCTTTCTTCATTTACATCCTTTAGCAGATGTTGCTAGTGCAGAAATGGCTTTTCTGTGAAGCAATTCATCTTGTTACCAGACTGCTCCCCATAAAAAAGACCTGAAAGATAAGAAAATGAGAGTGGCTGTATGTACAAACATGGAAGCAGCAGTCTAATCTTTGCTACCATGTTTTCCACATGCAAACTTCTGTGGGAAATGGGCTGTTGTATGACCTACTGAGCATGTTTAATAGACAGGATCGATAGGGAAAATTTTTATTTTATGGCCACTCCTGATGAAATACCAGACATAGTAGACCCCAGGGCTTAAAGAAAAAATAGAGGCTTGATACATTTCCCCTAAAATCATGTGAGTAGGCATTACTGATATTGAAAACTATGTTATTTACTAAATTGGAGTTACTTGCTGTTATGATGACTTCATCCATTCAAGGTGCAAATATAGTAGGATTTCTGCTTGAAAATAAACCTTACCTCAGTTGACTTAGAGCATAAAATATAAATAAGGAGAGAGTTCATTGCTGAATACTGAAGCACTGTTTTCCTGTTTTGTATTTGGGATACTGTTTTCTTGTAATTGTTTCTTGAAGGTGACATATACATGAATTTAAGTTCCATTGTAAAATTAGATGCAGTAGAAATGCACCTGCTTCAGAAGTTACTATTTAGTTTGACAATATTCATTTAGTATTTCTGGGCCTTTAATTATCCATCTGTGAAATGCTTACTTTACATACTATGTTAGGTGTAAATTGGAAACTATCTTAATCTGCAGACTGGCAAGTTTTAGACTAAGTAGACTTGACATTGATCCAAGACCTTCCTAAATTTTTAGGAAGTACTTACATATGTCAAGGCAAGAACATCATCCTGAATCATGAAGAGTGCTAAACTCTGAATGAAAGGTTACGGGCATTAAAATTGTATTCTATTTTGATTGGCATTTATGTTTCAAGCACAAAAGACTTCTTTTTCTCTGAAAGAAGTTCACAGCTGGGAAAGGCATGTGTAAGGCGTAAATGATCAGATTCACCAGGTGCTGCTTTTTTGGACATGATAAACCGCATAGTGGGTGTTACCTGAAGTACAAATCCCTGTAGGTCACATAGTGAAGGACTCCTAGTCTGTGAAAGTCTGCAGAGAATCAATAAACATCTGCATTACAATGCATTGTTTCTTGTAGTTTCATGCACCAAGGGACTGGCAGAGGCTGGCAGAAAGCTTTACACTTTTTAACTGCCTCCACTGTAGTGTGGTCATAAGAGCAATGTAACACCCTGGTAATTTCAAAGGACTAGGAGACAGTGTCTGTTTTTGGAAACAGTTGGGATGAGAATCAAAAGGGACATATAACTGGTCCACAACTGTTTTGCTCTTTTTTGTTTTTCTCATTAATTCAGCTAAGATTACTACATGCAGAATATTGCATAGCAGCACTGCCTTGAACAGCTGAAGGATAGGTCTGTTAATACATTGAACTATGTACAAAACATAGTGTTATTTACTATGCACAGTGATGTCCAGCAGTTGGATGCAGGTACCTAGTGATAGTAGTGCCTTCATTTCTTAAATAGGCAGCTTTCTGTTAGTTTCAGCAATGTACCCTGTGCTCAGCATATAATTAAAGAAAATATTTTGATTTTCCAAATCCATTTTTGTCTTCGCTCACTTATTTCCTGTTAAGACATCATAATATAAAAGTTGGAAAAATGTAGCTAAAACAACAAACACGTTATTACCAGAAGCCATCAAATCTCCATTCAAAAGAACCAGCTTTAGCTGAAAGTAAATCTAATGTGACATGGCAGACTGGATATGAGCATTTACCCAGTCAAATTACAAAGACAGTTCAGAGTGGTTGTGAGTCTGGAAAGGAATTGAACGAAGTTGTCGTGAGATGGCAAGAGCATCCTAAGAGCAAAATCTCTGCCTGAATTCTGGCCCCAGGTTTCTCAGTATTTGTGTTTAGCTCAATGATAATAGCTTTATTCACATTTGATTTTAGGTTTTTAGTTGTCAGATTTCATTTTTAGGGCATTCTACCATTGCATGCCCACAGAAAGGACAAGGTGGTGATGACTGTAGAAGTGCTAAGATAAACTTCTATGCAATCTTTCATCACTCGCTCACCAACATGTCAAAAATAAGCATTTCTTACTAGAATCAGCCCTCATTTTTGTTTAATTAACATAGTTTCTGGTGATTTCAGTATCTGCTGATGGAATCAGTGAGAAACCTTGGGACCAAATAAGCAAAAGTGTGGCCCAGAGTTAAACAATTAATATACCTATGCTGATAGCTGGCTAGACAGAATTATTAAGCATTAAGGTGTATGTTGAGAAAGGCTTAATTGTGTAAGGGTTAGTAGTTCCTAGTTTTTCCTGGAGTCAGTGGGTTGGTTTAGATGTTAAGGAGCTATTCTGAGGTCATCTGAGCTCTTGCCTTTTTTTTTTTTTTTTTTAATTTATTTTAATAACCTTACTCTTTTCTTTCCTCTTCTGTAATGCTTTGTCTTTCTCAAGACCTTCAGTCATTGTATTCAAGCTGAGATACTTCACAACATATTGCTGGGGATCACAGATAGAAAAACTTTCCAGTATTTATGTAATTTTGTCCTGAGTAAGTATTGCAGGATTATGCAGTGGCATATTGTTTTGTATGAAGAAAAAGTAGCTGATAAATTTTAACGATTGAGGATGAAGTTGTAAAAATGATTTGTTACTTAAGGACAATACTCAAGTTAGGATGATTCAGGTCTTTGCTTCTCTGATTTTATCTCAATATAGTTGCATTAATATCAGCATAAAACCACAATGATGGATTATTATGGATAATTTAGGAAGATAAGATAATGTGTTCTATGGACATAATGTTCCAGAGTGGTGCATATATGCATTTTTGGATGGGTGGTTGAGGCTGAATTTCAAATTACATCATCGGGTGAGAAAAAGAATTCGTTATCTGAAGCTTGATACTTGTATCTCAGTGCCAAAACTGCTAATCACTTCAGAAATCTTTGGCTTCCATCTATAAACAAGTATTAGTTCTTATAGAAAGGAAAAAAAAAACAACCAGAAAAACCCCTATTTGGACAGCAGTTTTTATTAATATTCGATAGAGTTTTCTGAGATGTGATACAGTCATGTAAATGATGTTGATGTAATGCAATATTGTAAATGCTTCATATTTATTCAGATTAAATAGGTATAATTTTAAACTTCTTATTTCTATTAATGCAATTTGTATTTCATGGATTTTTATGGACTTATTCTCAGAAAATACTTTTTTCCCAAATTACAGCATCCCTTGGCATTTGATCTTGACTACTTTTTGAAGTAAGTATCAGATCTCAGAAATTTTCTTTATGAGATACTTTCTAAATTTATACCTATTTCCAGCAGAAGGAAGAAAAAAAACACCTATAAGAAAACAACAGATAATTTGATGGGGTGCAGTCTGGTATGAGCTAGCATCTAGTTTAACTACTATATCCATAACATTTTAACCATCAAATTTTGAGCTTCTTCCAAGGAAATTATTTTCCTCTCAACCTGTCCATGTAATCCTTGTTTTAATAGTTAAAACTTTCTCAGCTTTCTTTTTCTGTATAATCATGTCACAATATCTGAATTATCTGGAATCAAAGAACTGTGTGACAGAGATATGAGCAGAAGGACAGTGTAGAATTTCAAATGCCACATGCCAGGGGACATTTTTAGGAGATGCTGAATCATAGAACCATAGAATAGCTCAGGTTGGGAAAGATCTTAAAGATCACCAAGTCCTACTGCAACCTAACCACACTACCCTAACTCTAACAACCCTCTGCTAAATCATGTCCCTGAGCACTGCATCCAAATGGTTTTTAAACACCTCCAGGGATGGTGACTCAACCACCTCCCTGGGGAGCCTATTCCAGTGCTTAACAACCCTTTCTGTAAAGAAGTTTTTCCTGAGATCCAACCTAAACCTCCTCTGATGCAGTTTGAGGCCATTTCCCCTTGTCCTGTCACCTGTCACCAGTGAGAAGAGACCAACCCCAGTCTCGCTGAAGAAGTGCTTTCGGATACTACTGTTGTACTTTCAAGCACAGGATGTGGTGGACCAAATTACCTCTAGTAATTTCTTGTAGGAAGAAATCCAATTACAGAAAACCTGCTCTCCTATTCTGCCTCTCACTGTTGTATTTTACAGTGCCACGTGCATCTTGACAAGCATGATGCAGTAGATTAATAGTCCTACTGATTCATTGGTCTCATAGTGTTAGTGCTCTATATACAGTCAAGATGTTAAATAATACTTTAAAAATATTTAGAAACTGTGGTTCTAGCTATTAAAAAGCCTTTAACCATCTGCTTGCTTTTTAATTTTTCTCATAAAAGGAAACAAAAATCACTTGAATATGTGGTCACATTATTTTCACCATTTCTCAGCTTCTAGGATGATTACTCTGGAAAAATGCTGTGTGTTCCCCCAAAGCTTGGACATATCGTGGTGCTTATCTAAAGAAAAAAAAATGATATATTTTTAAAAGAAAAATGCTGACCTAGTTAGTAAGGCTGAAACCATTCATTAATTAGAAGTCATAATTGCAATTACATGGTAAAATTAATTTATCACGAAAATAATCCTATCAGTTTTCCTTTTTGGAAAAATGGAACCAAATGATTTTAGCAGCCTGCATTGCTTAAGGCAGATATTACAGTGATATTGGCTGAAAGTGAATAAAGTAATCAAATTCCATTTTGAAGATCTGAAATTCAGGGGCTGCATCAATGATAGTTCATATATTATATGAGTTTCAGTTGAGTTGTAATTTTGTAATTACGTGTAATATATAAAGCATATATGCACAGATAAATGCATAAAAGGAAAATAGTGTGCTGAAATTTAAAAAGAGTGAAGTGAAGATAACACGGCACATAATATATAGAAAAATTCATGTAATATGGCAAGTATGCTACAGTGTAGGAAACTCAGAATGCCTTTTCTCCCCTCAGGCTATTTAGACTTCCTTGATATTCAAATCTTAATGTACATTAAATGGAATTTAAGGAGGTCCACCTTGCTGGACCTCAGGCAGACTTAGCAAGTAGCGCTCCTTAGGGATGCCACTTTATGTATATATTTGCAAAGATGTTATAGCCATGAAATATAGTCCTTTGATGACATCATAACTGTGAAATATGACTTTATTTTGCTCACTGGCAGTCAGAGCTTTGCTTTATCTGTATTAAGCAGTCTGTATGCATAAATAAAGAATACCAAATACTGAAGCTGACTGCTGTAACCCAACATGGCCACCTTGAGTTGGAGTTCTCATCCCTCCGTGTGATGCCCTATGAGTGTCAGGGAACTATTTGTAAACTGCTGTCAAATGTGGCAGTTTAACATTGTCTTCTCCCCAGAAATGTGCTAATAACATAAGCGCTGTGGGTGTTGATGGGCAGCTGCCTGCCCAAATTCACCAATTACTTATGCTAATTTAAATTTTAACAGAGAGTAGACATGTTTTATCTTAAGATAGTCAAACTTTGTCTTGAAGGACCTAAAAACATATCATTGACATTTCTGGTCCTGTTGAAGTAAATAGAAAAGCACACACTGATGGCAATAATATCTTAACAACTAGCAATTTATTAATGACTGATTAATTTATAAATGCATATATTGTCTATTTAAGGTTCACAAATACTCTGACTTTGTAGGAGGAAGGCTCATAGCCACAGTAAGCAGACTGTTCATCAGCCAGGACTTTGTTATGAACAGGACATAGTAATTAGTATACTCTTAAGCATCTGAAAATCTCTCAAGTCTTCGAGAAAGAGTTCATAGAACAGTGCAAGAAGTACATGCTTGAATCCATTATTCCAGATTAACCAGGCATATTTAGATAGGATTGATAAGTCCCCCTTTTTTTTTTTCTTTTTCTTTTTTCCTCCAGGTGATAAAGTATCTACATTTAGAAGAATGCCTTTTTAGGCTGCCATCCTGCACAGCATTTATAAACTTGTAATTTGATGCATATGAGCATGATGTTGAACAAGGAAAGAACTACTCACATGCATTAAGTTAAGCACACGTGTAAGTGTTTATAGGATTGGGGCCTTAGGTCATAAGCTTTTCCCAGCAGAAGCTGCCTTTATCATTGTGCTTTCTACATACTAAGTGAACTGCTAGCATGCACAAATTAATAGGGATGCAAATCTAAGCAATGCTAAAGGCCCCTTTCCATTCCTTTGACAAAGTAAATGGGCCTTAAAGTATGTCACTTCAGGAAGACTCTGAATACGATAATTAAGGAATTCAAATTGTATTTCGAGTTTCTGTGAATTACAGAACATAGTTTCATGGATTTATTTGATTTTTCTAACTTTCTATTTTGAATCTTCCTAATGTTTATTAAAATATTTGCATTAATATGCAAGGTGGTTGATTTGTACATTAAAAACACTTTTTTTTTTTTTAAATTGAGAGGTAGTAGATTAAGTTTCAACGTTTCTGTTCAGTTCAATTTCAGAGTGGCTGTGCATTGTTGATGCTGGGATAGTGAGGTCTGAGGTAACACATCAATTTTATAAATGAAAAGATGTTCAGATTTTACAGTCTTCTTTCCTTTACTTTTTAAAGGGTGTACTCTGCTCTGATTACAGCTGTGGTGGCATACTGATACAGACTCGTGGTGGCATAACACACATTGGACTTGATTTTTTTTTTTTTTTAATGCTAGGATTTCTGCAGCAGCAGTATAAATATTTTTGCTGCAACTTTCTATATAAATATACTGATATAATGAGTCCAGACTGTTTGAAGGGTGAAGGTGCTAAAATATTACCCAAGTGATAAAGTGACATATGATGTTCAAAAGGTTCCTAGGGACAAATCCTTCCTTAAAGGAAACTCTAATGTTTCTTATATTCTATTTTGCAGTTTTTTGTTTGGTTGATTCTGTTTGTTTTTGTTGTTGTTTGTTTTTGTTTTGTTTTCATAAAAATGCAAAAAACTCTGAGATAGAAAGCGTGCGAAACAGCATTAGTTCTTAGTTTCTTCTTCTGAAAATCAGTCAAATCTAATGCCTATTGTTTTAATTATTGTCTGAATCCAAGCAGTATTTCAGAACTATCACTGTTGAATGATGATTTTCTCAAGCATCAGCTGATAACCTTATCTTAGCAATTAATGGGAATCAAAGAAAATTTACCCTTTTAAAGCTCATATTTTCTCTATATGAGTTTTTCTAATTGTTGCTCATCTCGTGTATGTTTCACTGAATTTATTTCTTTGGCTTTTCTTTTTTACTTATTTACTTTTCATTTATTGCCTTCCTTATGCAATATTTGTAATAATAAAGCAAGTCCATATAGCTGCTTTTAATTAACTTAACCTTATATGTCAGCATTGTGAGATAGTGGGCATTAGGCTATTTACCCGAATAAATTTACTTCATAGGAAAAGTGTACCTCCTAACCTTTGATACAGTTGTCTTTTGTAATAATGGTCCTATATTACTTACCTGTATTTGCCATCCCCACCCTCCTGCTTCACATACAGTCACAGCACAGTGGTTATCGAGGTGGCAGTCCTGTGGTCCTGCATGGAACAAATGCTTTTACACTGGGGTTGCATAACAAATGATTCACAGAAAATTCATGCAGCCAAGTGTCAGTTTCTCCAGTGTGCTAGTTGTACACGTGTGCTCTTAAAGTTTTGTTTCCTTAAGTAAGAAACAAAAAGGAAAGCTTTTTAGTTTTTCTGTTTCCTTTTGATCAATCACAATTTCTGATGATCTCCTTTTATTTCCAGGTCTGATTTTGTTCACGCTCTTGTTTTTTGCTTTGCTCAGCATCCATTGCCTTTCTGTCATTTATTTCCTTTGATTCTGTTAAAGTCTTTTTTTCCACGTGACGTGTGTCTTTTGTATAATTATATAATATTTCAGTTTTGTCTTAAGCCAAATTTATTTACCTAGCTTTCTGAGTTGCAGTGTTTCATGTAGTATTTGTCAAGGAGAGTATAGTGAGAAATGAGCACACTATTAATATTCCTGGCTTTGCTGTGTTTTCAAAGAGCATCTGTTGGTGTTCATTCGATTTTTTTTCCTTGGCTATGTATGTAACACACGCATATGTATCATCAATTCAGTGAAAACACCACAGAGAAAATGAATTTTATGAAATTGGGAGGAAGTTTGCAGCAAACAGTGGATTATATTGGTGTTACATAGCTATCTCATCAAAAGGTAGCGAATGCACAAGACCTTTTGCGCTTTTCAATTTGAAAGAAAATGATTTCATTAGAAAAAAAAGAACCATCACTCTGGATGTTGGAGAATGCCAGAGCCTGATGAAACCAGCTGAAGAGACAAACTGAGTGTACGGATGCAGATTAGCCTTCAGAAGATGAGGGTGTAAAAGGGATTTAATGGTAGGATGGATTATAGAAATCCTTGTAACAATGTTAAATAATTATAGTTCCAGCCGAGATCAAAGCAGTGCTGATTGAACCCCCTCAAGCTGTTAACATGGAGTATCTCGAAGAAAAAAAAAAAAAGGAAAAAAAAAAACCTCTGAGATTGGTCAGCCTGTGCTGACAGTGTCCTCTGATCTATGGAAGTTCTGGTGGTATTGAAGGTACAAGTTGTGGGGGAGGGAAAGATGGAGGGAAGAATTTATCAGCCAGAGTAGCATATTTGGGAGGGTTTTTTGTTTGTTTTTTAAGGGAGAAGAAATGGGTATTATAATCAGTGTTACTAGAGTTCACATGCTGATTGAAATTGCAGTAAACTTATATACTATTGGCACCTTTCCATATTGGAAAAGGGATTAAATTTCTTTAGCAGAACTCTGGTCTGTAACAGAAAATGATTAGACTCTCTCTTTTTTCTTTTTTTTCCTCTTCCCTCCCACCTTTTAAACTGCAGTTCCTATATACATACCTGCCCAGCAACAACTATTAGCAGCGATAACTGGAAGAACGCCTTTGTAGTAGCAATATTTAGCTGCAGGCAGGGAGTACAGTTGCTATGCCCATTCAACAGCATTAAACATTTATTCTCATTGCCTTGCCTTCCTGGCATTCATGCCTGGAGGATTATGCTTATGCCTCTATTAATAAAAAAAGAGAAGTCAAGTTAAATCCTTACAGTTTGGTGGCAGAATAACTTGTGGCATAACCAAAGCTCTTCCTTCCGTACAGCTGTCCGTAAACTGCAGAACACTGTTTGTTTCAAATAAAGTAATAAAAAAAACACAACTCGTGCCACCTTGATGTGCATTTCCAGTAATAGCGTGTTGGGTATGTTCAGGGGCAGATGATGCCAGAGCGTGCTGTAAGTGTGATATCAAAACCAAGGGTGGAAAGGACCAGATCTGTCTGAAGTAATGATTTAACCTTGCACGCTGTTACTTTGTCCTGAGACCGCAGGAGAGAGAGAACATCAGCACTGAATGGGCATAAAGGATGGAGCTGTCAGACAGTTCCTTTTGGCGACAGCCACGCAGGGGGAAAGGTGCTTCTTGGAGGTGCCATCCACAGGACAGAAGGAGCGTGCCTTTGCATGCTGTTCAGCAGTGAGTTGCATGCAGCTGTCTTTAGACCTGCAGCTTTGGAAAGGGCAAGTAATGCTTATTAGGAAAAAGGGCTGCAAAATCTTAGGTTGCTGGACATGCCAACAAATACATAGCTTCTTTCTTTAGTTCTGTAAATGTATTCATGTGACTGCAAACTGAAAGTGACTACTTAACTCCTTGTACATTCAGTGTACTAAATACAGTCAGAGTATTCCAAAGGGCTGTTTTATATCTGTGAGAATAATGATGCGTGGCCAAACCCCCAAACAATTATCTGATAACTGTGTGAGAAGCTGTAAGAATATTCTCCATATTTCATAAGTAAAAGTTTGCATCAAATACTACTACTATTTTTTAATATCAAAGATAATTTAGCTTTTAGGTTATGAAGTGTTGTATATGACCTCTTTTAGGACTTCTGTTAACCTGTTAACTTAGGTAAGCTGCTTTTTACTTGCTTAAAATGTGAATAGTCAGCCTCTAGGTGATGTGGATTTAAGAGCAAGAGGGCATTAAATAAGTCTACATCAGGGATGAAAACATGTAAATGGCACCATCTCCAGGGTATTTTGTGGCTATTTTCTGCAAAAGTGTGACAGTTTTTGCAGGCATCTCAAAGTGTCTGTAGATGATCAAGTTGCAGCTATGGGCTTTGTGGCTCTATTTTTGGCCAAATACTATGGAAAATGTGTAAGTCAGTCCTCTCATGATCCTTTGTGGCATTGTCTCACCTTGTGAGGTTAGATGCAGAAGATACTGTAGCTAACTTGAGCTTTCCTGTTGACCCAGTGATCTATGAAGAGATAAAAGTGATCTTGTAATTGCCAAAGCATCTTGGTTGAGCTCTGTAAAGTTTAGATTTCTTACTCTATTTAACAAACAGCGCTTTGTAAAGATAAACACGTCTGCAGGAGCGGAGTGTAATTTTTAATGAAACAGAAATTTGCATTGCTGGGTAGAAACAAGTGATGCCATTAAGTAGGCTTTAAGGCAATTGTATGCTAGTTTTAGGAGACGTGGCATCGATTAAGCAAGGACTTTCGAAGATAGATAAGTGTGAGTTTACCTGGGATTATGGAGAGTTTTTAAATGCTGTCTAATGATCTCACAAATCCATTTTATAAAACAAGAATCTGAAGGAAGGATTTCAAGCTTTATAGCATATAAATATAAGATTTAATATGAATATATTAAATATAACCATAAATACTTTATTTTATGGTACAGTTTTGGTTCTAACGAAAGCCATCGGAAAAACAATGCTTTGGAGAAGTGATTGTGTCACTTCTTGCTGTCACTTCAGTGATTGTGTCAGTGTGTGATAATGACACAATGTTAAAACCTCAACAGGGGTTTTTATACTGGAAATAGGGAAGAATAGCTGGTGAGTTGTTTTTTGTTTGTGTGTTTTTTGTTCTGGTGTTGTTGCTTCTGTTGTTGTTTGTTCTTTGTTGTTGTTTAGTAAGATTAATAAAGGTTAGAAAGAAGAGAGCTTCCAAAACAATAATTTTAAGGCCAGTAATTTAAGACAGGAGTGGAGGAGAACAGAAAGTATCAAGAAGGTTTCTTAACTTTAATTAGAAGCTTCACGATCAAAAGGAATGTTGCCATCAGAGAATGTGCAGAACCCTTTCTTTCACTGCTGTAAAAAATGAATAAAACTAGGAATCGATGACAAGTCTTAAGTAATTCCATCATCAATCTGCACTGCTTGACATAGTCATTCTGTTTGATTCTCTGTCTTTTCCTCTCCCACTTTAGGTTACCAACAAAGAATTAAAAAACAGACTTTTCCTCTCCTCCAACCATCCTTTCCTGTTGCTTTCAAATGTTTCCTGAAATTGCAGAGGAAGAGTTAATAATGGAACTAGCTCTTGTGCATGTTACCTACCTATTCTCACTTCTTCTTCACACTTTAAACCCCTTCACAGAGGATTTTAGAATGGGAAAATGCTAAATCAGCTCTTTCCCTGTCCTCGGCTTCCGAGCTTTTTTTTTGTTATTGTGCTATGGAAAAAAGGATCAGACTCCAAACCGTTAAGCAGTAGCTGCATTTGGAAATAATCTAAAGCAAAAAAATATCTTTGTGCAATAAGGGACATCATTCTTCTTCTTTGTGTTCTGAAATGACAAATTATTGCTCCTTGACAGTGAATTTAAAATCAGATAACTAAGACTCACTAGATGATCTTTATCTCCAGAGCCTATGTAAATATGTTGTGCTCTGTGTTATGCATATTGTTTGTAATAGGATGGTACAAGCTCAGAGGTATATTCAACTATGTGAATATGTGAATGACTAAAAGATTAGGCATTTTATATGTTACTAGAGGGGTAAAAAACCTAATTTGACTTAGGAATATAGATATTTTCCTTTGACGTTACTATTTTAAAACCTCAGTTCCCTTTAGCATAACTTGTTTTTGTTTAGACTATATTTACACTATGAATGGTTCTAGATGTAAGTTAGAATAATTATAAAAAAGGCAACCTTTCCCCTCTTTAGTGTCTAGCTGGCAGCTCTTTGTACTTCCCGTTATGAATACAAAGAATCCAGTTGTTTCTCACAGGCTCTAAAGACGCTGAAAAAAGAACTGTTGTTGCTGATTATCTTACCATTTTTTTCCTCTTCAGATATCTTCTGTTTAAATGTATGTATGGAGAGGAAAATAAACATTTTAGGCCTTGGTTAAATAGGCATGTTGAAGGTAGTTATGGCTGGTGTGCCTCATCCACTGAACTTAGAGATAAATGCGTTTAGTATGTATGAATTAGATTATTATTATTATTTTATAATGAGAGGTTTATCACATTAAAAACAGCAGTAGGAAAGGCAGTTACTCATAAACTCAAGCTTTCTGGATGTTTTAGTTTGTTTCTCAAATTTTGCCAGAAAAATATTTGATCTGTTTTCCAAAGCATTAGTTTCCTTTTAAATTCATATTATGCAACTTTGGATGACATGTGAAATCTTTATTTAAATCCTTCACATTGTGCAGTGTCCCTCGCCATATGGTGGCTTATAGATGGCTACAAAGTAGGAAACGTCCGTCTTATTCCGATTTTAAGATATTCTGTTATCTTATAGATTCTAATCAAAATTGCAGAAAATGTGTTAGAATGTAGTCCAAAATGCATCTTTTCAGTCTCAAAAATAGGATGTAAAGGTATTTTTTGAAGGTGAGGGTTTGGCCACTGGCCTTCCTTCCAAGACTTTTTCTATATTTGAATTACTATTTTAATTTCTATTTATGAGATAGGCACCAATTTAAACCTTTTTTAAACCAATTTTAAACCAATTTAAACCTGTGCTCAAATACTAGAAGTAACTTTCACAGATTCCTCATAGTAGTTTACTAAATGCTAATTGTAGTGATTTCAGATGCTCCATTGTTAAAATTGGTCAGACGTACATGTGGATATTTACACTTTGAAAGGGCAGAGCATGCATCAATCTTTGTTTTTCATATGGAGCAGAAGAGGCCAAATTGAAAGATGACCTCATGTAATTTTTCGTGTCTGTTTCCAATAATCTATTAACAACAGCGTACATATCTATCTTATGTGTGCATCATAAAATATATTTACAACTCATCACTGGTTTCTTCTGTCATATCATCTTACACCATTCTTTTGATCACTTGCTAGGTTTATGAATTCTCAGTAAATGAACTAGGACAGACGCTCAGGTAGGGAAAAAAGCCAACAACGCATCAGACTTAGTCCTCAATCCCAGGGTACACATTTTACTAGCTTTAATGTTGTACATTGACAACCGGGAAACCCCACAGTACTTAGATAGAGTTCATTTCATCTTCATAATGCTGTACTTCATTATTAGTGAATCTATATAGACTCTGTTGAGTCTATATAGATTCATATAGAAACAAATTGCCAGATCATCTTTCTTATTGTGTACCAAATTCCCATATTTGATAAGCAAGCAGGATATAGGCAGTGTCTGTGGATTACTTTATATAAATAGGAATTTAATTTCAGAGTCAAGCCTGCTTATATTTCACATGCTTCTCTTCAGTGAAGTCCTGCACTGATGTAAATGCTCAACCCTCCTTGCCCCAGTTTTCACCTTGAGTGGAGAGCAGCTTTTAAGTTAAATTAATTGGTCTTCTAAAAGCTAACTTCACTTGAGCAATTTGTCCTCAGGTACTTGCACATATACTGAGCTTGGGAGGAACTTGGAGGGGCTCATTTTGCATCCCTAACTGCCATCCCTGAATGAGTCTTGTGGTGCTGTTGGCTCAAATGGGAATGTAGGTTATGACTTTGGTTGCCAGTCACGTATAAATAATATGTTTTATGTAGTCTGAATTAGTAAAGATATCTCAAGGTGGTAGTTAAGACAAATCTTATAGCTTTCCCTTTTCTCTCAGCAGACTCTGAACTGTAGCCCTCTTTGCAAGTAAAAGGGGAAGATTAATGGGAAGATTGTTGTGGTGTAGGTTTCTCAGGAGGCAGTTACCACCCTGTTTATCAGTACCACTCAAAATAACATCTTCTAAGCACTGAAACAGAGATTCGGAGAATGGAACACTGTATAAAACAGCAAACACTCCAAAGGTATCAGAGCAAAATCTGAGCAACTTCCCCATGTTCTGAAGCTGGTGAACCAGTAGCTCTTCATTGTTGATGTTGGTCTTCACTTCTCTCGCTCTTGATTCTACTTTGCTGTTGCTCTCTATTCTGAAAGAGGCTGTAGAGGGCAACCATCTAAATTGGATAGTGCTCTTCAGGTACAGTAGGGTGGATTTGGCCCCATCCGACACACACAGTATTCAGAACTGTGTGCAATAATTGCAGCATGCAGTGATATACTTACTCTCTGTCTCTCCCTTGTACACAGTTTCTAAATCATCGACAGTCCAACTCTACAGCCTTAACTACCTGGATTTAAAATTTGCCTTGCTCAGTAGATTACTTTGGCTCAGGAGAAACTATCCAGGGGGATAGCAGAGCAGTGAGTACACACATTTCTTTCCATGATTCAGAGGTCTGCAGCAACTCAGTCAAAAATAAAAGAGACCTTCTATAAGCAAATAAAATGTGAATTGAATGCAAGTTTTCTGATTTATCTGAAAACATTCGCTAAGTGTACTTCATTTCTTTTACTACTGCAATAAAATAATTTTACAGTTAGTAACATATAACTTACAGGAGTGACAAATTTGGTACTTAAAAAATATTTAGGTTAAAAAAACCTGTCACTTCTAGTAAGTCATTTTTAGAGTGTAATCACTTTAATTCTCCTCTCTAATTTTATCACCAGGAGACCAGCTCTGAGCCCCCTAACCTCCCGTAAAGAATCTCAGTGCTGCTGATTGTTGTGGCTCCCAGACAGAATACAGAATGGGGATTGAGATTTGCTTGACTGATCTGGGAATGTTGGAGACATTTCTTAGTATCTAGCAGCGTAAGGAGTAGATAATCATCATCAATGTCAGGTCACTCGAAGTCTAAGTTTAACATAAAACACTAAATTATTGGGAAATACAGCATGAAACTTATGATATGTTCTTCTTGGGCTGGAAACACTGTATATAGTGACAGTAATACTGCATTGGCTCAGTTGTTGATTTAAAGAGCTGTTTACTGCCCTTCAGAAGACAGGCTGTTGGAGCTCTACTAAGAATATCTATTCTCTTAGATTAGTCTTATGTAGTTACAGTATGGGAATGTGATTTACATTGCAGTGTTACTGAGGCAATAGGGGAGCATGCAGTTTCAGTTGCAGGCTAATCCAGAACCACTGGATACCAAAACTAACAAGGACTGCTGCCCCCCTCATGCAGTAAGAAGATGTGAAGCTTTTTGGTCCACCTTTCTAATGCTTGTTTTTGTTTCATACATTTCTTGGGTTTACCATTTGATGTTTGACTGGAAACTTGAACCACACTGGATGAATAGAGAAGTTCCAGCTTTCTTTTAGGAAGCAGTTTTGGAGGTGAGAGACGAGAGTTGGAATCGCCTCAGGGTAAATGGGAGCCAGATGCTCCTAGATCAGGGTTTATTTGAGTGATGGTCACCATCATAAATTCAGTCATGAGAGCAGATGTCATGGAGCTCTGCTCCATGCCCTGCTCTGTTATGCTTAGGTGTGTTTGGCTCTGAGGCTAAGGAATGTCTTTTTCTTTTTGAATTTTGATATATTTAGAGGTGTATTAACCTATTACCCCAGAATGCAATTGCATTTGTGTTTAGACACCTATAGAATCAGAATAAAGGGAGTTCTAGATATATATAGTGATAAGCAGCTACTAGAGTGAGATTTTCTACATTCTTTTCTTCAGTAATCTTGCTACCTATATTCCACTGAACTTCAATTAAGAACTAAATTATTAAGACTTGACCCCGTCTTTAGTTCTGATTTGTATTGAAAATGTGTTTTACATATCGGAAAGAGAAAGCATGAATAACTGACATGAGTTATGAATAAGAGGGAAGCAGTGTTTTTTATTTAGATTACTATGCAAGACATTTTTCTTTCACTGATAATGTTTTTTAAATGTAATCAGACTTTTTAATCCAGGAGGGCATTGATTTATGGAGACATTAAGTATTAATGTATCAATTATTAATTGATAGTTTTTCATTAATAGCTATGAATAATGCCACTATTTAGAATCATGGGATAGTTAAGATTGGAAGGCACATCCAGAGGTCATCTAGTCTTACACCTTGCTCAGAGGTGGGCTAACTTCAATCATATTGCTCGGGGCCATCCCCAGTTAAGGTTTCAAAGTCTCCAAGAATGGAGATTCTGCAGACTTTCTTAGCCATGTTCAGTGTTTGATTTTCATATTTAACTCTTTCATATTTGACTATTTTGTGTGTGTGTTTGAATTTTTTTTCTTAACGTCTAATTAGAATTTTCTTATTGCAAGTTTTATACAAATCTTTTTGGGTTCTCCCTGGGCACCTCCAATAGGAGAGTGACTTTATCATGACTTTTGCCAACATTAACTATTTTAAGACAACATCTAAAACCTCTTCCTGTCCTGAGATGGATCCAGCTCTCTCAGTCACCCCTTTCTTCAGCTCCCTGTCAGTATTCCCACTGACTCAAACCAGTATGTGGTTGCTTCTCATGTTTACTGTACTCATTCAGATTGCCTCATCTTTTTAGCTGATTTGCTGTTCAGGTGGTTAATACTCAACCTGTACTGTTGCATGGTGCTAACCTTACTCAAGTGCAGGACTTACTTGAACTTCATTAAGTTTCTGTCAGCTCATTTTTCCAGGTTGTCATGGTTCTTCTGAATAGCAGTCTTGCCTTTTGGTTGTTCTGAAACTGCTCCCTCCACTTTGATGTCATCATGGCTTTCTTCTCTATTGTCCAGGCTTTGAACAATGATATTAGACAGCGCTGGCCCCAGAATTGACTTGGGAGATGCTATCGGTAACTGGTCTCCAGCTGGACTTCGTAGCACTGTTGACAGTCCTCTAGTCACAGTGGATCAGTCAGTATTTTTTTACCAACATTGTGATCTGTCCATCCAATTAGTACTTCGCCATTTTGCATGTGAGAATTCTATGTGGAAAGACTTTTTAAAGTCAAACAATATCCAGATCTGTCCTCTCACTTGCTGAGCCAGTCATCCCATCATACAAGGTGGTGATGTTGGCATTCCTGACCATCTTCTTGTCCTATTTTTGCCTTGTCATGACATTGAGAAGGATTTGTGTCATAGTGTTTTTGAAGATGTAGTTCAAGTTGAACAACCCATAATTCCCTGAATCCTCCTTCTTTTCTTTCCTGATCAGTTGGTATAACATTTGCCTATTTCTAGGCTTTGGGATGCTTCCATTTGCTTATTTCTAGGCACTGGGAGACTTCCCTCCTTACAGCTGCCACAGCGTTTCAAAGGTAGTGGAAAATGGATTGAGAATGACATTGGCAAGATCCCTCATCATCCTTGGGTGCAACACATGTGGTTTCATGGAATTTGATTTGTACAGTTTCCTTAAGTGCTGCCTTACTCAGCCTTCCAATCTTGTAGATCATGATCTAGATTATAACTAGTTTCAGAAACTCAAGAAGCCTGAGGGCACAACTTAGAAGTAAAAACTGAACCGAAGAAGGTTTTCAGTGCCTGAGCGTGTTTCATGTCCTTTATCACTGCAACATCTGTCCCACTGAGTAGCAAGCCCACTTTTTTGTGATTTTAATTTTGGTGCCTATGTGCTTGCAGGCATGTACCTTACTGCCCTTCAAATCTCTCCCTGTTTTCAACTCCAAGTTAGAATAGCATTTCAACAAATACGGCGATGTTCCTTTTAATTTTGTTTTATCTAAATTTAGTCATCTAAAAGTTAGTTTAAGGTAGTCTTTAATCAATGGAGGAAGATAAACACCTTGACTCCTTCCATTTTTAAGATGGTTATCTACATGAAAGGGGATAATTTTATCGCTTGGATTGTGATTCAGTTTACTGCAGGAAAAACCTGGATGAGTACCATCTATTTGACATCTAGATTTTAGACAGCTGAAGTTAGTGGTAATCTCAATTTAAAAAGCTGGTTTTTGAATCCTGCTTGTAACTCTTCTGTTCTTCCCTGAATTGACTTGATTCCTAAGTAATGTCCAAGTAACAGTTGTAGTTTTTCCCATTTCTTCTTTCACGATAATAGCCAAGCTCTTATTTCTGTTTAATTTGCAGGATCATGAAATAAGATTATTTAAATACAAGAAAAGGTAATGGGGATCAAATTCTGTTTTTCTAATTTCAAAATTGAATGATTTCATTTAGTGTACGTTTAATTTAGTATTTTTATTTCCTACATATTTGACTGCACATTGTATGTCCAACTAATAATATCAGGAAGCACATCCAGCAAAGTCATTCTTGTTCTGAGAGTACAGAGGAACAATAACAAGATGATTTTTAATGTTTTACAGGAAGGTAGTTTTAGTGAATTGAAAAATAAGAAAGAAAACAGAGTTTCATAAAATTTCTTTCACTGCAACAAAAAAGTGTTACAACTATCTATAGGGCTAAAACATCTTAAATCTTGTTTTTCTTCTTTCACGCAGAACTTCTTCAAGACTAGGTCAAATATGGGAAAGTCTTTTCTTAAATAGAATAACAAAGTTAGTTCTACGTATCTTGAAATGTCTGCAGCTTGCTTTTCTCTTTCTTTGCACTTGAGCAGTACTGTTACAATTACAGTCTTTGAGAATGGTAGGTTATCAAAATTCTGGAAATCATGTTTACAACCGTAAGATATGTAAGAGAAGTAAAACAGTGGTTGTACATCCCACTGAATGTGTAAACGCATCATTCCCTGGGGATTTTGAGGTTATGCAATTAATGTTTGTAACATAATTATGGTTTATTACAAAAAATAATAATGCACCTTGAACCTCAGAGTACAAATATGGTCAGTCATCAGGGCATCAGGGACCTAGGAAGTAGCTATTTCCACAGCCTTTATATCTAGTTGGAACCCTGCTCAGTCAAAACAACCAGGGACAAGATCTTGAGATGTAAACAATGAATTGGTTTGATGCTGAATCTTTGATGATATTGTCTCTGTAGGGCTTAACTGTGTAAAGTGGAACATGTTTTCAAAAGCCACCACAAGTGGCTGAGTCAGAAACTTTAAGGAATGACATATACTGAGCTGCTTCCTTTATGGCATCAATATACTATGCAACACAGTGCACTTTTCTACATATTGGATGCTGTGTGATTATGCTAGTCTCATTTTTTCCTGGAGCTTCTTTTATTAAGTTGTATATATCATGAGAGCAAAGTAGCCATGAGTCACTTAGAATCCTGTTTGTTCACCAAATTCATTGCAAGTAAATGCAAGCTATATAATCACTTCCTATAAGAGTTATCCTTGTAAGATACAGTATTTTTGTTGTTTTCTGTTTTGTTTCTTTTTTCTCCTTAAATTTAAAGGCATTTACTTCATTAGGCTGATGAGAGTAGCAAGATAATGCTTTATGCTCTGTTAAGAACTCACATTTAAAGGAGTCTTAAATGTGGTTACTCTATTCTTCAATCTCTCTTATGTTTTGATAGAGAAAAAGAAGGAACACTTTAAAGTGCTGTGTTAGTGTTTGATATTTTTCCCATCATCTCCCTTCTCTTTGGGATGATGTTTCATCTATGCATTGATAAATGTAAATTCTGCTTTAATAATAGTTGTATGTACAACTGCTTGTGCATCGGGATGACAAAGTATGGTCATACTGTCCTATCTGGTTTATCTTTTATCTTATGATTAAAATCAGTATCTTCAATATAGCAACCAGTTTAATAATAATGTTTCTTCCTGCTGTGCCAGGAATGAAAAATATAAATTGTCTTTTTTTACTGAAAATTAACTTTAGTTTCTAGACTATTTGAAAATAAATCTTATAAATAAAATGTGTAGGTAAATTTCAGAATTGTTAAAAGTTTATAGGCCAAGAAAGAACATCCAGTTTGAATAGCAACAAATCACAAGATATATTTTATGCAGAGTTTAGTTGAAGCATAGCTTACTCTTAAAACAGTATGCTATTGTACAATAATTTAGGTTGGAAGGGACCTCAGGAGTTGTCTGGTCTAGTTTCCTGCTCAAAGAAGACCAAGTAGCTTGGTTCTTTATCTTGCTGGATCTTGAAAATTTCCAAAGTTTGAGACTGCACATGCTTTCTGGGCAATCTGCTCCAATTTCTCACAGTCTTGACAATGGAAGAAGCATCTCCTCATATCCACTCTGAACCTTTCTTGTTCCAATTCACATCCAGTATTTCTTGATCTCCTGATACACACCACTGTTAGAATTTGACTCTACCTCTTAATATTTGGAACCTGTTGTTCCTGTAAGCCTTCTCTTCCAGACTGTCTAGTTCATACTGAATGGTTGTGCTTGATTTTCCTCCTAATTCTGAATCATCTGCAAATTTGACAGCTGTGCACATCAGCATCTTCTCCAGGTAATTGATAAATACATTCAGCAACAGGGTTCATAGTACAGATCCTGCAGTTTATCTGTTATAGAATCATATAGAATCACCAAAGTTGGAAAAGACCTACAGGATCATCCAGTCCAACCATCCACCATTCACTAGTGGCTCTCACTAAACCGTGTCCCTCAACACAGCGTCTAAACGTTCCTTGAACACCTCCAGTGTCAGTGACTCCAGCACTTCCCTGGGCAGCCCATTCCAGCACCTGACCACTCTTTCAGAAAAGTAGTATTTCCTAACATCTAGCCTTCAGGATTAATAGGACCAAGCAACCGCTACCATTTGCACTCAGATGTTACAGAATTATGGAATTACAGAATGATTGAGATTGGAGAGGGACCTTTGGGGATGTCTGATCCAACTCCTCAGCTCCAGCTGGACAACTGAGATTGCTAGACAGTCTGGTACTATGTCTAGATGGGTTTTGAATACCACCGTATAAGTAAACTCAGCAAACTCTGAGCAACATATTGAGTACTGAGTCACCCTCATAGTAAAGAAAAGCCTCCTAATGTTCAGTTAGAACATTCCATGTTTCACTTTGTACGGATTACCTCTTGTACAACACTAGGGCACTACAGAAAAGAGCCTGGCTCTATGCTCTCTGTACCCTCCTTTCAGGTAGTTATTAGATCTACGGTGACACTTCTCCAGGCTGAGCAGTCCCAGCTTTCTCAGCCTCTCCTCATTGGAGAGGTGCTTTAGTCCCTTTGTCCCTTCATCATCTTTGTGAGCCTTCTCAGGATACTCTTCTGTATGTCCATGTCTGTCTTATGAGGAGTCCTAAGTACTATGGACATAGTATTTCATAGTACTCATCAGTACTGAGTAGAGGAATTTTAAGTTTTGAACTTAAATTTTCTATATATAATCTCTCTATAGAGATTTAAATTCAAGTTGGTTATTTTTTTGTATTATAGTTTTTAATGTTTTGATTCAGTATTGGATAATTCTTTTACATTAAAATAGGCTGGACATTTTAAAATTTACCCACCTGCAGTTTCCAGCCATTTTCTTACATCTTTGCTCTATCCATGTTGGCTTGATCAAGAGGTCTACCATCATATTTCTGTTCTCTTTTTAGGTATGCGTATGTCCAAGTCAAACCATAACATTATTTTTTATAGATATATAGATATTTATAGAATTATAGATTTAATTTCTTAACTCATACCATAAGACATCGTTTATGACATTTTTGTTATTGTCATGTCTTTCCACTAAGCCTCCTCTAAGCAGTCCCAAGATGAATGTACTTTTCCTCTTGGAACTGGGCACAGAGTTCTTGTACACCCATGTCAATGCCACCTTACCCAGCTACTCTAAATTTTTTGCTGCTCCACAATACATGTTTTCATTGCTGCTGTTTGCTAGCATTTTTTACTGTTTGGCTCATTGCCACTTTTGGATACTGTGTTCAACTGTAAAATCCTGTTCAGCTGATAACAGATCTGAATCCCCAAACATTTTTTCACTACCAGTGCTTCTAAGAAGAGTTCCCTGCCCTGTGGGTACATTTGCCAGTATCTGATCCTATGGGCACTATGCTTTTCTGCGTTGCAATACACATGAATTGAGAGCAGGTAGCTAGCTCATTCTGCTGTCCTTCTTCATTATCCACTTGTTTTGCTGTCCACAGACTTTATTGTTAAATTTTTTGATTCTTTGTTCTTGGTCATTTGCATGAATGCTAAGTACTGAAGAGTCAAAAAGGAGAGCTTCCCAGACTTCTCTAGAAGTACAACCAATCAGTGACTAACAAATTTCGTATTTGTCATTTGTCCAGCTTCCACTCAGCTTTATTTTTTCACTATTGATATTTTACCCCTAATTAAATTGGAATATCATATTAAGTTGAATACTTTATAAAAGTGTCAATTTAATAGTGCTAACCTATGCTTTCTGTCAGTCAAACATAATTCGGTTAATAGAAAATATAAAATTAATATTTTAAAATACTTTCCATAAACATATGTCAATTGGCACTAATTTTATTACTTCTATTTATTTTTGTATTAATTAAGCTCTGTGTCATCTGTTCCATTGCTTTGCTCTGTATCAATATCAGACTGATAGGACAGTTATCCAGGTCATCCCCTTTCTGGTTTTTAAGTATTGGCACAACATAAAGCTTTCTTTCCAACAGTTGTAAAAATGAGTCATATAGTGGCTATGAAAGAGTTCCTTTTTACAATAAATCTTTAAAAAGCAGTCTTTGGAGTTAGTTGCGTAAAACATTATATAATGAAAAAAAAAGAATGTCAAAGGAAATACAGGAAATAAGTAGCATTCACAAACATGGCAACGTGCATCAGGATTGTCAAGGAAATAACAGCTGAATGAAGTAATTAATTTCAGTAACCTGAACTATTCCAGGGCATGATGTAAATGAAATATTTGGAAAGAAAAGCCCAGAAATCATAGTGAGTTCCTCACTGATTTGAGGAGTGGGTGTTCAGAAGGCAGTCCTGTTTAAGTCCGTGAAACTCCTGTGTTCACCAACCGGAATGAATGGTTCACTGTTCTATACGTGGAAGTGGTGTCATGAATGCTAAACTCACATCTCTAAGAAGGAGACTTTGTGTCTCTTCATATGGGGCACTTAAAACCTGAATTACGTATTAGTAAAGAAGTAATCTGATACATTTAATAAAACATCTGATACTTATGAAACCATACTCCCAAACTGATTAATTCAAATTGGCGTAGATGTGAACACAGTCACTTGGAGAGAACCTGGCTCAAGAACTGTAAACAAAAGATTCTTATAAAATGATCAGTTATTTAATTTTTGGGGCACCATCTGGTAATGATATAAAGAGATCTGTTCTTCACAAAGATTTATTTATTTGACTTACTTAATAACTTCATTAATTATTTGAATAAGGTTATTAAGTTGTTAAAGAGCTTTAGAAACTTTTGGAAAAAATGTGTTTGTTTTGTTGGTTCAGAATCTACATATGAATTAAAATATGAATTAAAATACAGGTCTGTGGTTCCATTGAGAACTAGTTATGTTCTAGGTCGGACATGTCTAGATGGCAGAAACATACTCTGAAATTTGAGGATTTCATGGAGAAAGAAGAGGATTGATTGGTAGCTGTACAAGATAAATTTGTGAAAGATATTAATAGGTCCAGTACACTGGATTTGCATAAGAAATGTGTTAAGGCTCTACTGAGCAATCATGTATATTTAGAACTGTATCTGTTTGTGACAGTGGCCAGTGGATACATTTGGAAAGATTATAAGCATGTTAGTTGGACAGTGATGTTTCTGCTAGCATTCCTAGTCATCTTCTGGAATTGTAACTTTCCAGCTTCCTTGATCAGAGATAGTATCTGTAAAGTAGTGTTTGATTGGATTTTCTTTTATAAATTTCTATTATTGCTCTGCCTTTGGCTTTCATGCTCTTGCCATGGTGTTGTATGGAAAAATAACTTTCTTTTGGTGTATTTTACACCTTGTTTGATTAATTTATTTGATGATCTGCAGTTCCATAAGCGTAAGAAATAGGAATGTTTATTGCTCTGCTTACCATTCATGTTTCTGCCTTATCATCACTACTTACTTCTTTTCCAGCTCTACAGAGAGCTTACAGTTCTCAGAACTCTGAGAATTAAAAAGTAAAATATTTTCTTTACATGAAATGCAAGGTAAATGTAAAGTCATGAAACAAAACTACAGCTTTGATTTGAACCACTGAACATAGTTGTCATGATTTTATATACCTCTGTATGCAGTATAAAATGTAACGGAAAAAAATTAAATGCCTGGAAACTTCTGGAAGAGCAGGTTTGACCTACGGTTAAGCAAACTGCAGTGTCTGCCTGAACAACCTATGGGGCAGCATGAACAGAGATATCTATTGCAACTTAATGTTTGACTCTCCTGATACCACAGCTCAAATGTGAGGATACAGTAGTTTCATCATTGTAATAACAGGAATAATACAATTTAAAATGTTATTTGAAAGATGGATCTGGCTGCTTGTTCCCATATTGGGCAATGTATTATTTTCCCCCACAGTTTTTGGGTAGGGTTTTCTTCATTCCAATTCAGATGTTGCACATGGTGGGTGGCCTCAGCACTTATAGCTCTTTCACTGTTTCCTGGATCTTGTCACTAGGAAGTTTTATTTTCCTGTGAAGCTGGAGGAGCTCCTCGGTGATAGCTTTTATCACAGACTTGGGCCTAAGAAAGAACTTTCCTTCAGTTCACATCTTTTGTTTTTTACCATCTTTGAGTTATGAACAACTGTTTTTTTCTATGCATCATTATTGCATTACAATGCTCGTGCCTTTTCAGCCATCAAATGTTTCCCATGTTTGTTGTGTTGCTGTTTGTTGTTTCTTTGAAAAAAAAAAAAAAAAGGTGAGTGGTTTTTGGTAGCTGTGATTCTCTGCCCCTAATTAATGTGATAGATTGTATTGTTTTGTAATTCTGGTTTCCCTTTACAAACTAAAAGGCCTTTGTTAGTTGTACAGAGAAACACAGAGTGAGGAAATAGAGGAGTGGTTCTGCAACTCCTTTGTGTCTCTTCAAACAGAAAAAGCTTCAACTTGTTTTCCCTGCCAGTATTTCCTTAATATTGTGTGGCAAATGTAGATAGATAGGAGCTTGAGTAACTTTCAACCTAAACTGCAGACTGGGAAATCAGACATGGGTAAAAATGGGAGAACCCTTGGCTGGGCCCCTCTGAAAACTTGTGTGAGTTGTACGTGCCTCTATGGGATAGTTCTTAACAAATACATTCACCTCAAGAAACCATGCTTGAGGCATGGAGGAGAATGGATGGCCCTGGGGAAGGAAACAGGGGGATGAATGTCCTCTGCACAGTCCCGCTCTTTCAGGATGTGCTGTGGTCAGCTGAACTCTTGACACTTCTGCTCAGAATTAGCGGCAGCTCCAGCGGTACCATAGATGGTCACCTTATGCACACAATAAAGGTTGTAGTGGGAGCACATGATCCTTTCCCATGGACATTTGTATCCATCCTTTTTCCTCTCCTTTGTCAAAGGACAGTGTGAAAGGATCCATGAAAAGCAATTCTTGCAGAAATCTTACTACTTGTGCTGGTTTTTATAGAAAGAAATAAGTGGGAATCTTTCCTTCCTGTTTTATTTGATTATAGTAAAGGCGCAGCAGTATTTGCTTTGTGTTATCCTCTGCAAGTGTTTATTCATCTAAATAACAGAACTTCAGTTATCAGAAAATTCTTGTGCCTGCTTAGATCACTGAAGAAAATATAAAGTTAGTATATAGATGCTCATTTGGGGGGAGAGCTCACAAAAGTTTAAAGTTTCACTTTAGCTCAAAAATTGTGTATTTTCTAATAGCTAATTTCCAAAATAGCTAAGGTATTTACAGAATTGTTATATATCCCATTGAATTTCTGTGCAAGTCTGAATTCAGTTTTGTAAAGTAAGGGGATCTTCTTACCCCTTAAAAATTAGTCTTTGCATGAGAACGAGTGTTAAGAAACATTAACATCTGCCCTATGCACTTGGGATAAGAAGAAAATCACTGTATAGGTAAAGTAAAACTCGATCCACTCACAACCTACCTTAGTTGACAGTGTTGAGCTAGTCGTAACATGGATTTTCTTACTGTATATGTTCAACAAGCTGCAGTTAGGACAGTTGTTCAGTTGAAGTCCTGGAAAAGGATGATTCTTCAGATTTCCTTTTTTATAATCCTTTGTTACTGTAATATGTCAGTGCTTTAAGAGCAGAAGTTTCTTATTTTTTCAGCCACTTGAAAATTGTTTCCTCTGCTTCCCATGTACTGATTTTTCAGATACTTAAATTATTGTTTGGGTTTCCATACTCATTTCTTTTCTTTTTGTCACGTGGTCATTGCCATTTTTATTTTTGTTGTTTGTTTCCTTGACATAATTTGTTATATTTCCTGTATTTTCTTTTTCTGAGATGTTTTTGCTTCTGTGTTTGGAAAAATGGCTGCTTGACCAAGGAACTATTTCTGTATGATTAAATTGCATCATATCTTTTCCCTTGCCCATGGAGAATCCTGTACGTAACCTGGCTTTTCCTCACCTCTCAGTCAAAACCTGCATCATTTCATAGTGAGAACATTAAAACACACAATAATAATAATAATAATAAATGTTAATCAAAAAACTGCATGTGTCTTTCTGATTGTGCCAGTGTTGTGGTATTCAATTATGCAATTTTCATTGGCATATTAATCATCTCTTCAACAAACAAGCCGGCGTTAATTAAAGCAAACCATGGATAAAGACATGTTGCCGGATCATCATTCCGTTTATCACAGCACACAGGCTGGCCGTTAAGTAAATTCTGGACTGTGAGATGAATTTCAATGTTGGCTTCATCTTTTTTTGTTGGAGTTTGAATGCAACTCATCTAACAACAACAACAAACTTCAGGCTTCACAAGAGAAAGATGAATTTATTTGTAATTAATGGCAAAAGAAGAAAGATAAAGTAGTTGTATGCTTCTAATGGGAATTAGGGTATTTGGAACCAAACCATTTTTGAAGATTTCTTGCTCGTTCCACTGCTCTCCTTCTTACCCTTCTTCAAGTGTCAAAGCCCTGAGAACAAGGAATAAATGAACCCTCATCTACCTGTATAAATTTTAAGTTTCATTTTAGCTTTGGAGTAATTAGTAAACTGATTGGCATTATATATGTAATATGTGCAAAGAGAGAAAATGAGACAATCTGTTTTAGTTCTGCATGCGAGAGTGAGGTGAGAGAGAAATGCACTTGTATCTTTAGAGTGAAAATAGCCAACAGTTTTTTTTTTTTTTTTAACAACAGTTACATGATATAATTTAGAGCCCTTCTCCCACTCCCCATCCACACCGCCCCTTGGAAATGGTGCCTTCGGTGCTCCAAAAATGTATGAGGAAGAACACTTTCTAAAATACCTGTAGGTTTGTTGAATAAATATTTGTAGGATGGTCAGATGTTTGTAAGACCCTGAGCTTAGGAAGGTGAGGACTTTATGCTGCTGTATGAATAGTTACTGCTTAGCATAATAATACTTACTGTATTTTTAAAGCTTTATTAAAGAGACTGTTCAGAGAGCAGCAGAAGGTTCATTTTATTTATTTGTATATTGTTTCATTTGAGTGGAAAAACATTTTATTGCTTCAGCAGTGCAAAGTACATGCTTCATCCAGCAGAGACATCTGACAGTGGCATGGAGTGGCTTGTTGATTACTTGTTTCATCTGTTTCTATCCCAAACACTAAACTGTTACAAGAATTATTTATTAAAAAAATGTAGTGTATATTTTTTCAAAAACAGCTTTACAGAGATGTTGACTAAGTTATGTTCTCACAAAATAGTTTTCTTTAGTGTGTCTGCTATGAAAAATACACAGAGTGTATAGCTGTAGTGGTCATGACTACAACCAGTGAAGAAGACCTTGGTAAAACATGTCCTTTCCTGGATATTCACAACAGTCTGACAGTTTACATCTGACTTTCCTATCTGCTTCTGATAATCAGATCTATAGGCTGCTTTATATTAGACTGCCTATACTTAAGACTGTACATGCTGAGAAATGCAGAGGTTTATTCTGGGAACAAAGACTGTTATTTAGCTAAATAATAAGAGTGTGCATTTTTGTTGTTGTTTGTTTGTTTGTTTGTTTCTTAAAGCAGCTTGCAACTTTATGGGAAAATTAAGAGATTCATTTCAGTGGGGATTTATGCTGCAGACAGGTACAGTTGCTTTCTTGTAGTAAATTACTCACTTGCTATGCTCCTGAGCAGCGTATACTTTTAACTCAGTGCTGCCTTCAGCAGAGGATGAATAGTCCTCTGTGGATACAGTCACAGTTCAACAAAGTAAACCAGTTCCCAAAGAAATAAAGATACATATATCTTTTTTTTTAGAAATGGATTTTATATTTGATATATTATTGGTATGTACTACAGGGGAGAGGGAGCAGAGCTAGATTTTACTGAGCCACATTTTTCTATGCAACATTATTTAGATCTGCGGATCTAGTTTGGACTACGTAATTCTGTGATACCTCAGACTGTTTCTGCAACATAAGATATCTTCATGTTCATACTACCTCAACTACCTCTGTCACATACAAAGAATAGACAAAGTAGACAGACATGTTCAGAACAGTGAAACCAGTTCTCACTGAATGAGGGTTTAAGTAAGACAATTTTAAGTAAAGACTCTGCTTTCTCTTGTGTTGCTGTGTCTGTTGCTCATGTAAATGCATGAGCTTACATAGTCTATCAAACATGACAATTCTGCATACACTTACTCTATTAGAACTGCTGATAACAATCTGAGGTCTGAAGAGGTCTCTTTTGGACCAACTTTGCTTCAGATTATTAAGATCTGCATAAAGGAACAGAGTTAAAGACGTGATTATTTTGAAATTCTACTTTAAATATAGCAAATCATCATAAATTTCACCTGTTTGAAAAATAGCACTGTGTTTCAGAAGAAATGAATGTGTTGTAAGGTATTGTAAAGATATTCAATATATAATGCATTTGCTTTTCTTCCTGTGTTGTTTTTTGTTTGGAAATATGTTTGAATCATTTTGAGTCCGATTTACAGTATAAATCAATGAAATTAGGTTAATGATTTTAATAGCTTCAATCTTACTATAAAATATGTTAATATGGTCTGTAATTCCCACTGCATATTGTTGAACAATGGAAAAGTTTAGTAGGGTTAAAATATATTCTGGTTGAACTAGCTAAATCATTAAATTGTTTAACAGAAGGCTAGAGGTACATAAATCGAAATAAATTCTTCTTGCACAATAGTGGATCTAAAGTGTGTAATGGCATCTAATGGACCCTGAAGTGTGAACTCAGGTTTTGTTCTTCACTCATCTTGATAATGACCCAGCTCTAAAAATGTGCCTGCCTATTGAAACTACAAGTCAGGATGGTTGTATATGGTACTGCCTGCATCATATCTGTCACTTACACAGATCTGGTCACAGAAAATTCTATGTCAGAGTCCTCTCAATGGCTGATGTAACCAGTATAGAACTTTGGCTTTTGTTGGTGTACTAGATAATAAGGGCAAATTTATGTTTGCGTTGCAGATCCTCATGGCTCTGAGGATCTTTCATCAGACTTTTTGTGCTAGGTAATGCGCTTATAAAATGGGAAGTACAGAAGCATTTTGTATTTTCAGAAGCCGTTAATCTGTGAAGTTCATTTTAGCACATGAGATATGTAAGCATTCTGAAACCTTCCTCATTCCTTTTGAAGAAATGAAATATGTTGTGAGAATGGAACAGGCAAATAATTTAAAGTGATGGTAGTGGCCAAAGGTCTTTTTCATGGTAAAAACTGTAAAAATTTATAATGCATTGTTGGTTTGTTGATAGAGGCCATCAGGCTAAAATGCTGTTTATTATCTTGCATTTATACCTAAACAGTGCCACACTGCATTTTATTATTCACCACACTGCTAACACTGCAGTGAATACTTTCCTTTTTTTTAAAGCATCTGAATAACAATTGATCATCAGCAGCTAATAATAAATGATTTCATACAGTTGTCATTATCATTTAATGTCATTAATATCCATATCATTTATTATAACAGTTTCCAATAGTAGGTGGTACACTGGAGAAACTGGTTTGCTTGTGTAATGCAGAACTGCTGTTAGTTTTGAAAATGTTTTTGAAAATCCCAGCAGTTACAGCTTACAAAAAAATTACAAAAATGATATTTCATAATACAGTACATTACTGAGGAAAAAGTAAACTTCTACACAGCAAGTCTTCACACTTTTAATGTAGTATGGAAATTTTGAATCTTCCTGATACATTGAGGTACGAAAAAATTTGTCCTCAATGTTTTATGTGTCAGCTACAGAAA
The DNA here is from genome assembly GCF_987193195.1 of Phasianus colchicus. Taxonomy (NCBI): domain Eukaryota; kingdom Metazoa; phylum Chordata; class Aves; order Galliformes; family Phasianidae; genus Phasianus; species Phasianus colchicus. The sequence goes on from NC_143438.1 coordinate 76,310,197, forward strand.
TTGGAACACTGTAAATACCGTATAAGCACGTTACCTTCTCTAGTATTAATAAATAGGAAAATAAAGCATGCCCTCTTCCTTTTTGGTGTTATTTAAGTTAGTTTATTATTTGAAAGCAGCAAGCAGGGAGCGATTATTAGAATCCATCAGTTGGTCATAGATGCGTACATATAACAGTTATCTGAAGAGAACTGTATTATGGTCTCAGTTAATTGAAAATAATGTTGGGGTGAAAAATACACTTTGTTCTTTTTTCTCTCATACCTTTCATAGATGTGTGCAAGTAATGACATTAACGTAAGAAAAAGAGTGCAAAATTTCACTGGATCACATCATGTTTTACAGTTCCTTCACATTTCACGCTGTATCTCTCTGAGAAGAGCAGCAGTTGCAAATCAGGTGTGTTAATCTCACTGGGCTTGAATATTTTTACATTTTAGATCACTTGTTCATCCATATTGCAGGCATAATTAGACAGTTTCTTATAATTTTTCATCACTGTTTCATCATATATGTCAACATAAGATATTACACTGATGCAGTTTTGCGGTGTATATTTTAAAAGGTAAGACCAAGTGAAAATGAGAACAGGCATTGTTTTAAGCGTACAAACAGAAATTCACTTTTCTCGTTAGGAAAGAGGGGTTTTGGTTGTACATGCTAAGACAAATGTAGAAAATCTTGACAATTTGTGAGGAAATAAATTTAATTTGCCTTTTCCTTCCTCAAACAGTATTCTCACAGTATAAAAAGTGCCTCCCATGAAAGTGTTTCCATGCATAATTCTACCTATCTCTACTGTTTGAAATCCTTATATTTCATTTTCATAGCACTGAACGATGCTTGGCTAATAAAAGTAAATATTTAAATAAAAAATAGTCTTAAAAAAGAAATACCAATAAAAAACCTCCAGTGGTGTCTGAGTATTGGACTAGAAGGGCCAGTCCCATTTGGCTTGAGATGAACATTACGTGGATTTGGAGGTGTTCTTAAGAATATACCCCCAAAATGCCACAAGAGTATAAAGGTTTCAGTGTGATATAAAATGCTGGTGAGAAAGTGTTCTTGATTGAGGTTCAGTGTGCCCTCCCTTCCGTTTTTTCATACATTTAGAAAGATTTCCTGAAGTGCCATCAGTTTAGAGTCTGGCAGTTAGAGCCCGAAGGACAATTTCATACTTCCGACAATCCTGCCCTACATTCCTTTTGGATTAGTTCAGTAAAATTGCACTCTGCTTTCTGGATTGGTTGTGTCTTATTCTTTGCGTATCAGAATCAAATACATCTGTTTTAGAATACTCTCGATTGGCAAATAAGAGCTGCATTGGCACCCTTTTTTTAGAGCTTTGAGGGGAAATTAGTGCTATCTTTGTCTGGTGCTAGTCTATGCTACTATAATGATGGGAGGTTTTTCTTCATTCTAGAGTTTGAGTAAATTAGAAAGCATTATCCTTTGTGTTTTCACCATGGGAACACTGTTCATGCACAGTGAATATTGACAGAACACATACATTGTCAGTAGAATGAAGAGAGCATATACGTCTTAATGTATGAGTATGTGAGGTAAGATGTCTAACAAGCAGAGCATTATGTGTTGGGCTTTCTTTGTAGAACTGTTTTGGCATCTTCAGATGGAAGATTTTCACCACAAAGAAACATTTTATATATTTTTCTGTATTCACAAAGAGAATTAAAAGCTGAATTTTATAAAGCACGCAATAATTATGAGTTGATTTGTTACTTCCTTTCTTTCAAAGAAGGATTTTTACACATCCAGCTATGAACACATGATATTTTGCATCTGCCTGCTTTCTTCTTATTAAATAAATATGTTTGATTACTGCTGGGGTGCCTAGAGAACCTTTACTTGGGCTTGTTTTAGGGCTAGTACTTGTCTTTGTACCCAGAAGAATTACTGCACTTGTAGGCTAGCACACCACAGCAGAGCTACAAAAAGGGGCACAGTGGGAGCAGTTCCTCCAAGCACGATGTACGTATGCAAATCACAACTGGTTGAGCATAGTAGAGTTAAATCATGTAGAAAATGAGGAACTGCAGTGACCACCTTGCTCCAGGAAAGCCAGGAGAGCATCCTGAGCACACTGCTGAAGCATGCCCGTGGCTGTGTGGGCGCCGTGCCATCTCTTGAACCTCCTCCTCCAGCTGCCCACTGGGTCTCCCCATGGGCCATCAGCATAAGCACGAAGGGCCTGCTCCTGGCAGCAGCAGGGCGGTGTGGCTGCAGGCTGCGGCCTTCCCAGGCTCTGCGTGCTGCAGCAACATGGCACTGTCATCAGGTCTGGTGCTGCTGGACTCTGGCCTCAGTGGGGAGAAGCACAAGCAGGGGCTGGGGCTCCGGGAGAGGCAGGCTTGCTGAGGACGGAAGGCCTCCAATTTGTTGAGGGTGAATCCCCAGCTGATAAGACGAGGGTGGCTTGTTTGCTGCTGGAGAACCAGTTTAACCATTAGCTGTGCCGACTTCTGAGCTGGGCTGTCACTTGCATCAGGGAAGCATCTCCCTGCGTGCAACAGCAAAATCCCATCTGATAGCACAAGAGGCCCTTTTAGGTGCTGCTAGAGCACCAGTCCAACCAGTAACAGACAGTTCACTGAATCCCTAATTCCAGTTGGAAAGTTATCTGCTGTCTCTAGCAGTGAAATCCTGACTGATAAGCAAAGAGGCTCATCGGCTGGTAGCAGAGCATCCAGTTTATCAGTGTCCAACCAGCTCATAAATCAGACTAGTGTCTGTTTTTATTTTGTTTTATCAAAATTTATTTCTATCATTGTAACAGTTAATACTTTAATAAGAGAACTTAGCTGGGAACATTAGGAAGTTAGTTAGAGACATTTTGCAGGCGCTTTTTCCCTTGTCAGTGACAAGGTAAGGTAATCCTATACACAGGCTGCTATTGTGAGATGAGAAACTGGCCTCCTTCACTGCCAGAGACCAGATGCACCTCTCTCTATCCTAATCTGTAAACGACTTAAAGGAGCCTTATCTCGGGGCTCTTCTGCTTCATTTCATGCTTGATTTACTTTAATTTGTCTGATAGGGCACAAGGATTTGGAGACGGCCCATCTTTCTGCAGAAAATGTTCAGATTTTTTTTTCCTTGGCATTGTTGTGTTGGGGGTTTTGACTTTTTTTTATGTGGAAGAAATCTTGCTCCAGTGCAGCAAGCTGCTTGAGTGTGTTTAGATTTAAGCTACCCCAGCAGAAAAGAGTTTGTGAAGTGGTATGATTGTGTGATGGGCCACATTTACATTGAAATCACATTATACGATATATCTGGACTCCTGAAGGGAGCAGTGCAGTGGAGCGCTTGTGCCCACAAGATACTTTGAAAGGGCTATATATAGTGGCAACAATTGATACGAGATTTTACAGGAGACTTTATAAATATGTAAATGGATGTTATCTGATTGGGTTCTTTGGCTACACATCTGTACCTCAAAGGAAGTGGAGCTGTGAGAACTACCAGGAAAACAGTAGTTTGCATTCAAAGTGAGTCTGAGAAATAGAAATGTCTCACAGGTTGACAGCAGGTCAGGGTGGAGGTGCTTTGCATACTTTGGAGGTAAGCCTCTTTGATGTGAAAGCGATCTCTTACTTCCACCAGAAAGGTAGAATTACCGCTAACAATTTTCATTTGTTTTATAACATGGCTTAGATCGGGAGCCATTGACCTTTAGCATTCCTTGTTATTTCTTTAAATTGCTTATGTGATATGGCACTGGGGGGAATTGCCTTTACGTTTTTTGCATTTTAAAAAATGTACTTTCAGTGACCCATGGGAGGGAAAATAAAGTCTTTGGTACATTGATCCCTTGATTAGTTATTTCCTAAATGAAAATGGAAATACTATTAAAGCAGTAATAATGCTATGTCTTAATAGTTGAGGAGTCAATAAATGGCTCCCATGTGCTTCATTAAAGTTCTTAATGAAGCCATTTTTGATAGTCGAACTTTACATTATCTCTGCCTTAGTCAGATACTTTCTAGGGGAAGGAGGATGTAATTTGATATAAAATGGTTTTCTTGTTCACTATAGTAACTATTTTACTAAAGTCCCATGCATCATAATATCTGCTTTATAGGGTTATGCAAAAGCCATCAATCCTAAGTATTGCTATTTGTAGCTGTATACAGAAATTATACTTTTGCTTGGCAACTCATGTATTATTTCACATACTTACATTATGGCATTTATAAAATGGAGCATCAGTGTGCTTCTGTATTGCTGCTTGCAGAATGTTCTAAGGATTTCTGTGTAGCTCCATAGCCCTGTCCTTCTTGGGCAGCCTCCTCTTTGCTTGACACCATTACAGCAGCAGTTTCTAGTCATTTAATTTCTCCCTCCTCCTCCTCATGCTGAATTGCCAGCCCTGACTGAACACTTTATATTTTGACAGGAAGTATTTAGAGTCTCTGAGATGAACATACCATTCAGTGAGCAGAGCTTAAAACAGGATGTGAAAGGCTTGTGGGCTCTTCTTTTGCCTATCATGAAATCTACAACCAGTAGAGTTGATGCTGTCTGTGTTCCCTTTTACAGTAAATATGAAGAAGGGAAATCTTGTACTTCTTCCTAACTGGGTCTTCTCCATGGTGAATGCTGTTTCCCTGAATTGCCAGGGCAATATTTTATTTATATGTTATTGTATCACCCTACTTAAGTGCTGATAGCACTAACTTATTATACAAGCAAATTAATCATAAATGCATTAAACATATTATACAAAGCTAATAAAAACATACTCTTCATTTTTTTGAAAGATGTGGCATTAAAAACAGATGGCTTGGGAGTAGTAAAGCCATAGTTATTTCCATTGATACCGACCAATTCTCTGATGCCTGAGATTTGACTTTGATTTTCAGGTGCCCTAATCTAGGTGTCTAGAATCTGCTTTTTTTCACAGGTAATGTCCTTCAGTGCTGAGTAAGAAATGCGCCAGAAATCCAATTCTAAAGTCAAGCCCAGCCCCAGCTGTCCAAATCTTAGAGACTGTCCAAGAGGTTTTGTATGTGGCTTTTATTGATTGTGAGAGAAGGGTGATATTACCTTGATATCTTAAATAGGAAGACATGATACTTTATTCAGTTTTATGTTTCCAATACCTTTTAATCTTCTGGTAAAAAACACAGTTAATATATACATTATTAGAACTGTAAATACAGAATATTATTCAGCATATATACATCACAGTTTACTGTTAGATCACTATCTAAATGTACAAATGAAAGTAGAATATTGAAATGTATACATGTAAATTTCTATGTTAACAATGGAATTTTAATAGGTACATGCTTTTTTATAGCATTTAGTTTGACTGAACATACTTATGGTACCATTCCATATTAATTTATAGAAAAATATTTTTATCAACTTAATAATAACTGAAAAATAATTGAATATAAATAATAACCAGAAATAAGTAAAGGTTGATAAAGAGGCTCAGAAAATCTTGAATATCTAGAAGATGAAATTAACTATTAAAAATTCATTTCCACAGAGAACTGTGGTGTTTTTTTCTTTCTAGCTTTTTCATAAAATAGACCATGCTGGAAATGCATAATAATCTAATATCTATCAAAATGGTCATTAAACTGGTTTTGAATTTTTGTATTAATAATGCTGTATAGTGCTTCCAATGTAATCTCAAGCTCTGAATGCATTGAGTCTGGAAAAAAAAAAACAAAGCACTGGATATGCCTAGTCCTTCTTAAGGTAGGTACTCCACACAGTGCTGTGGCATAAAGCCATTTTTCTGCAGACATGAGAAAGAATTACCAACACCATTTTAGAGATGGGGAGATGGATGACTCCTAAAGTTAAATGTCTTACTGAAGCTCAATATGTTGTAGGTTATATAAAAGAAAAGGAAATACTGCTTCTACTAGGGTTTTGAGGATATTCTTCATAAACAATTTTAAATGATTTGGTTTTATGAAGCTGGTACTGAATGTAATCTTTTCTTCTGAACAACATTTCAGGTTCTGACACATTCTTATTTAAGATCAACTGATCAGTTGGTTTAGTTCGGTAGGTTTTATTAATAGGTAAGTATAGCAGTAATTTAAAGTATAAGTAAGAAAGGAGGAGAGATTTTGCTAACATAAAAAATCTTTAAAATATATAAAAGATGAATTAAAATTTTCATCAGATGAGAGTAGCTTCCCATGTAAAATATTTTTCAGGGCTTTTTTGTTGAATCCCAGCTCCTGTCTTTACTGATATTTATGGTTTCACTAAAACGTTCAGGTAGAGAAATACCTGCCCTCATAAATCATTTGCAGATAATACTGGTTCAGACGCTCTCTGTCCAAATTGATAATGGATATCTGATTCAGAAGAAATGTCTTGTTTCTCAAAGTTCTATGGAGGATGCTGGAAGCCAAAAAAAACAAAAACAAAACACACTAACCAAACAATAAAAGCATGTATTTTTTAATTTCAGTATTGTTTTTATCGGTTTTGCAAGGTGCAGAGCTTGGCAAGGGAGGGAACCACGTCATGATCCTCTGATTTGTGGGGGTTTTTTTCAATTCAATCTCGCTTCAGAAAGTTTAACTCTCTGTTTATATTGAGAGATACACCAACCTGAGAAATACAAATACATTATAAACATTTAAAAACAATGAAGGTGTGATATGGAGCGGCATGGGGTTCACCCACTGCACTGTTCTGTTTTTACAGCTGGCAAATGCACCTGGTTTCTCTTTTCACAGTTCTTTTTATGTGTGCGTGTGTGCTGAGTTTTTCAGGGTAACTTATTACTTGTGAGTTACTTGTTGATTTTTCTTTGGTGTATTTACTCTTGCTGGCTTCTCTTCCTTTTATATTTGTACTTATATCCCATGACTTGATGGATGTAAGACCAGGAATGTTACAAATTCAGTTGCTTAGTTATCGTGGAAGAGATTGAGTTTTGGGTAATTTTTACCATACCTTACTGACTTCCCTGTTTTGGAAGAGGTTTTGGCTGAATTGTAGGCTTTGTTTTATTTCCTTATCTGCCAATAATTTAGTTTCTAATCTGTCAACCATCACATCAAGAGAATCAACAGGGAAGGCCCAAACACTAGAGATGAGTGGTGTCTTTTGGGAGAAAGAAGGCTCCTGGGAATGGGGAGTGGAAGCACTGCTTCCACTGTGTGGAGCGCAGGCTGGTCCCTTCAGGCATCTAAGCAGTATGCCATGTAACAGCAAGGTTACATGAACTGCATCATATAAGGTAACTGGAATTAGAATTTCTCAAGCACTGACAAACTCTAAAATCAGAGAATGATGTTGGGACTTCTGTCATCTTTTTCAAAAAGATAATCAACTTTTTCTTGCCATTTCTGGCTGTACCTATTCAATACCGTGTGGCTGGACATTTAATAGAACGAAATCTGTACCAGGATGCACAGGATTTTTAGGACAGCTGGGGACAGGCCTAGGATCTTGTCTGATGCTTTTAAAATCCTTCCTGGCATTTGTGAATTCACTGTACAGCCTGTGTGTTAAAATTAGAGTTTAACTTCAGTTATGATTTAGATACAATGCTTGAATATTTTGCTTATTTTGTCCTCCAGAGACCCAAACCTCTATAGTTTTACACATCTCTCATGCATAACAAATTGAAAGTACGTTTGTTGATTTGCTGGAAATGAGTCATGCGCTAAAATCATGCAGATTCCTTTGTATTCTTATAACCACAAAACTAGTATGAGCAGAGATGAAAAAGTAGGTGGAGTTGGCCTTGAAAGAGATGTTCTAAATCTAAACAAGCTGTATGAAATATTATTGTCACAAAGGAAAATTGAAAAATACAACAAAAACAACGACATGCTTCTGAAGTATTTCTGTTGCAGGTAAATGTTGCCACATAAGCTAAAGAATGCTTAATTGCCACAGTCTCCTATTGAAGTTAATCTGGGAAAATTTCAGAAATTCCTTTGTGTCTTAAATGCCTGTGACCAAAAACGTTTCTATCAGACACAGATTTTTAAACTATTGCATTGGTATATGTTTAGGGATTCACTCATATATATTAGACATTTATTTATTTATAGAAAGCACTGTTCCTGAGCTGTAAGTCAGTATATTGCCTTTAATGTGTCTTGGCTTCAAACTATCTGTAACTCTGATTTTTACCAGCTGTTGATTTAATTCTGTACTCACAAAAATAGCAGTTAAGAATAAGTTTAAACTATAAAGCAGTGATGTATGTATAAATAAGACAGAAAACCATCCAAAGAAAATAATATCTGCAGTCTTGATTATTGAAAAGAAATAACAGTGTAAATAGTTCAGGCAGCATTTTATTCCATTTTATGTCACCTCGCTGGTCTTTTGATTTGTATGGGTGAAGGTGAGATAGCCTGTTCTGCCAGTGGTGAAGACACAGCGTTCTGAGTTAGAGAAAAGCTCAATTTGTTCCTATCTTTTTTGCTATTTTATAATTTAAGTGTATTCCCTTATTTTGTAAACTTATGCACATTTATCAGATTGTCTGCACAGCATAGGAAAAGTTCCATTTTTCAGGGTTTTAATTTATACTTGTTTTAATGATGGCTGAGGGCTTTTACCATTTGGCTAGATCAGTACATACCAATTGGAATTAGATTTATGAATTAATGTCTCATTTCCTGCATGAAAAAAGAAAAAGTAATTAGTTTGATGACTGTCTTGCCAACCTGTTTCCATTTCAAGTGGTATCTTCCACGTTTGCAGGTCTCCTTCACCTTAAGGTTTGCTTGTTTTTCATAGCAGAAATAGTTTTTGCAAGTAGTATTAGAAAGTTTCTAAAATTATAGCGTGCTATCTTGTTCAACTATCTTTTTGCAATTATGATACGGAAATATTGCATCAGCAACTTTCTAAACATAGTATGCAATGGTGAAACGAGTTAATTGAACAGTTAGGAGATAATGCAGTATCATTGACACGATTTACTATGTAATTACCATTGTTTCCAGTGGAGTTATCATGTCGCTACCACCTAATATCATATGTTATTTTGTGATAACTGTGAAATTAACTTATCATCCTGTTTTGAGAGACCATGTTGGTCTAAGACCGATCACTCTCCACCAAAGTTAAATATAAGAGCTTGGTAATAGGCTGACCTGCCCCCTAGCTTTGGAGTGTGGCAATTAAATCATAAGCCTTATATTAAAGCTTTGAGAGAATGTATCACTAAAAACTCATTTATTTCAGAGTCCTGGGTGTCTTGAATTATAAATAAGCTCTCCTGCTGCAAACATCTATCCATCTAAATGAGTCTGACAGTGTTTCTACAACAGGAGGAGAAATATTGCATAATCCATCAAAACATTTTAAATGTCTTACAATTAAAATAAATGTTTTTTTGAGTTGTGCAATGAGGAACATGAATATTTATATGGTAATAGCATGCATCTCCATACAGATTTTTCCTGAATTTAGTTTATTAATATATTTCTTAATCTTCATAATTAAGTTATGATCGAAGCTTTTGCATATATTAATCAGAACATAAGTAACTGGAATTTTATCTAAATGAAAATGTTCAGGAGTTTTGGAATGTTCCCTTAATAATGGAAAGAAACAACCTTGACTGTCCTTTTTTAACTTAAGTAGAAATGAATAAGACATAAGAAAACAGCAGTGAGTTTTTGTTTTGGGGATCTTTTTAATATGCTTGGTTGTGAATATGTCTCCCAATAACTTGGAAATTAAAATGTGTAGCTTTCTGTCTCACTTTCTACTTGCACAAAGTTGAAATGACCATTAGTTCAAGTTCTGTTACTTTCTGCTGTAATTTGATAAGTATTTACATAAATATATATCCTATGTTTCTGCATTGAGAAATTATCTTGAAGCAGTAAGTTTTGTTATAATTAGACTTGTTGCTTGTTTTTTCTTTTTTTTTTTAATTAGAAGTAAATGTGTTTTTAATGTAAACAAAGAGCTTTTCATTTTATTTTGTTATTAGAGTTCTCCTTTTTTGTATAATCTGTCTATTTCCTCTTTGACTCAGCAAATGCACCATTGTTAACGGTCAAGATAAACCATTGTAGCTGTTAAACACATTGCATGTAGGAGTAGCAAAATAACCTGAGGGGTCTGGTAAATTCATCTGGCATTGCTGGAAACAAATTTTTCATTTGTTTTTATAAAATAAGTTAATTGTTTTCTCATTACTAAATCTGACTTCCTTACCACAAGACAAATAAACAATCTGAGGACTGATTAAAGGTATCTAGAAAATTATACCCTTTTATCTTCTGATAACTCGATGTTATGACCAGTCTAATTTTATTTTATTATTGTATTAGATAGCACTGGACTCAGAACACACCTATTTTCTGTGTTGTTCAACATAAACTTAAAAAGTCTATTTCATGATCGCTGTTCACATTGTGTGTTTGGAGTAGTGTGGAATTTTGATTGGGTCTATAAAAGTACCTGTGCTTGAAACCCCACTACTGTTTTTTTTCTGCTACACATTTGCTAGTACATAACTGCATGCTTGAGAATAGGTTTGCTGAATGAGTGTTCTGCGGCAAAACAGCCATGCTGTCATGTTGGGAGTGAATAGTAAAAAGAGCAGAATAAAAGAGTGCAGGAATACCTTGGAGAAGGAGAGACTGAGGGGCTAGTCAGAGGAATTATTTTAGCAGTTTTGCGCTAACATGCTAACCTTTACTTCCTGTGTATACTAGGTAAGAGAAAGCCACAAGCAGACTGTAGTGACTTTCTTCCCAAGCGCAGGATTTTCTCTCCACATCAGTTTTTGATGGTATCTGTGATCAAAGGGACGTGCGCTGTTCATACGCTTCCTCTGTACTTCAGAACTGGGGGTGACCTGGAGGGTGCACAAGTGCCCTTGTGTGGTTGCCTGGAAACTTTGGCCCACACAAGTGTCAACTTTCTTTCATGGCTATAAAGGCAGACGGAGCCTCACAGAGAGCTTTAGTCTTAGAGAAAAAAAGGTCCTTGTGTGTTTTAAAACAAGTGTCTCACCAGGAGATAATGGTAGAGCAGTGGGTTATAAATGATGTATTTTGTTCACTTCGCCTTGATAATGGCACAAGGGAAAAAAAGTTCATCGCTCTCTTATCAAAATACTGTGACATTTCTCCTTCAACTGTAAAATTTCCTATCACATTCCTCTGCTGCAACAGCAACTAAATTTACTCGATTGTGGAGACTACATAATCTCTCATCAAAAGGTGTCTTTTTTATTCTTTCTTTTCTCCCTACTTACACTTCAGGAGAAGCACCAAGGTTGCTAAAATCATCAGTGAATTAATTTTTCTTCTAAGGCTCTTATAAATTAACTAATAACTGTTATACTGTGCCACACAGACTCTTCCTCTCGGCCAAGGGCAGTGTGCCATTTTCACTCATTATGTTTGTTTTTTTTAACACTGACCACATTCACTGCTGATGATGGGCTTTTACGTAAGAAAATTATAAACGAATGTGTCTACTGATGATTGTTGAAGACCAAATGCACTGAAAAACAGTTGAACTTCTCTTGAGTTCTAAGTTATTTTCAGTAAGTACAGATTTGTGTTTGATACAACGTGTGACATTTCTATTCCTGCAATTAAATAACTTTCTGTAACATTTCCAGCTTGCGAAAGTGCAGATCTGCATGTTCTTCTTGGGGAAGCATGTTCATTTAAGTTTCTGCCTGCCATCTGCCCAAAGAATGGTTCCCAAAACACGTTTTCACAGCGCACTGGCAGTGCTCCGCTGGGGACGTCCGTGTGAATGCGGGCGCATTGTTTGGGGCTGTTTCCAGTGCGGCTGTTCTGAGCCAGCTGATGTCCATGCAAAGGGATTCCACCGGCTTTGGATAAATTTTGCCTTTTTCGTTACAAACTACCAGTAAGCTTGCGTGTAGTAGGCTATATTTCGTCTGTGTAAGCTGTTGCTCTGATACAAAGGGACAACCACTTATAAAACCAAACTTATATTACCACGACGTACTTGTCTGTTTCCATGACTGTGATAGTAAACACCATAAAATAAAGTGTTCAAAATATATGTCAATTTGTATTTTGAGAGTTACTTCTGTAATGATTCTAAGAATACTGAAAAAATAGTAAAGAAATTTTCTGCTTTGTAAGCAAGATTCCCACCGAGAATGTCCCACCCTGCAGATTTGGCCCACATCACTAGTTTCCAGTGGTGACAGATGCAAGGATACTGGGTAACCGCAGAATATTGTTGTAAGTAGCTGAAATGTTTACAAAAATACATACTGTACTCCTGCTAAAATGTTGAGGTAAATCTCTGGATGGGAATGCATCTTGGAGAAAGTAATAGCTTAATGAAAGCGTGGAAAGTTGCTTAGAGTTCATACTGCAGGCACTAAAATATTTTGTTTCTTCCAACAAAGCAAATATTGAAGAACTGTTATAAAGCTAACATAATGATTGACTCCTTACAACGGATCCTGCTCAGAATTATAATGTTCTCAGAGTTAATCTCCAGAGACATCTAGAGGATATGTGGCATTCCCTGCAGGACTTGGAGCCTTGAACTTCAATAATGGTCACTATAGCATTTAAAAGAAACACACACACAGCATTAATTAAGTGAAACTGCCCCAATACCAAATGACAGTGTGGATAAAATCCACATATGTTTGTGAACGTGTTCTGTGCCTGGCTTGTAAATGTTCTGTTTCAACCAACTGTGACTTCTTATATTTTAGAGAAGAGTTTTCTGCTGACTGGATCATCCTTTGGGAGAAATTTGAAGTGGTGTAATACAAGAATACCAATGTTTTATGATACATGCGACAGCTGGGGTTGAAACTGGGGATAAGTGAAGTTCATTTGATGTTACATGTCACATGGCTTTTGGAAGATCCATTGTCTTTAATCATAATCTTCTGAACAAAAGCTTATGGGTGGACTGTTTGTGAAGTGCATAACATTGTTTTCATGTTTTTCAAGAGAAGGCACAGCCATCTGTTGCATTTGGAAAATTGTTAAGGATATTTTTATGCAAAACACTTATTTTATTAACAGTGCAACTCAAGAAAAGCTCTTGGTTTAAAATTACTTTTACATTTTTATTAGTTGAAACTATAAGATTACTTTGTAATTGAATTTTTATTTGAGTTGGAATGGTCAGTGGAAATGATCGGCATACCCAATACTCCCATTGCTATGCAAAAATAGTTTTGTTTTTCTGGAATACAGGCAATGATGCAGTGCATGCAAATATTAATCAGTGAATATATGCTTTAAACAATTTGGGTTTAGGACTTACATTATTTTTAAATAGTTTGGAAAAGTGCATAGCAGTTACAGACTGTGATGAGGACACTTTTGTGAAAAAGAGGGGAAGGAAGGTGACAACTTTTGCCAGGCAATACTTTTTTTTCCTGACAGAGCTATAAAATTAATGAATGATTGCTAAGAAATAAAGATAATAAAGATCATTTTGATTTGGATCTAGAATCATCAGATTTTAGTAAAAATTCAATCAATTTTTATACTTTGAAAGAGTTATGTTTTGAAAATAATAATGTTAAAAAAAAAAGGATGTATGTTTGTTAATGGTTTTAATTGAATAAGGCAAAGTCAAGATGCTTGCTCCTACTTTATCTGCTCACAGGTACAGGTATTTTTTAGTATTTTTTTTATCTGTTTGCTGTCAAGTCGCCGCAATTGCTGAATTGCATTTTACTTTCATACTTCAATATGAAATGTTAATACAATGGAGGAAACTTTAAAAAAAGAAAAAAGTTAAAAAATACAGAAGCTTTAAAAAATAGTAATAAATAAATGGTATGCACTATAGTCAGTATTGTCCCCTGACAAAGAAGCTTGTGACCAACCAGAAATGAGCTCCTCAACTACCTTTGCCTTAGAAAAAGTTCACATTAAAAAGTAGCTGTAATAAACAAAACTTGCTTTCAGGCCCATACGGAGAACCAGTGTTTTGCTCTGTGGAGTAGGAGTGTATGTAGTGGGGCTCTCTTCCATACTATAAAATAGTTGTAAAGGGGATGGAAGTTCTTAAACTAGAACTAGTGCAGGAAGGGAGCCTCAGAAATAGGATGCAGAGAAAGTTATAAAGGAGAAGAGCCAGTCTGTCTGGATGCTGGAGCATGGGCCCTTATGAAGTTGGGAGGCCAGCAGGGAGGTGTCCTTGAAAGATGCAGAAGAGTTACTATAGGAGTGTGTAAGTATGGTTCAGTTGCAAGGTCTGTGGCACTGTTAGAGTGATAGCAGTAATGCTGAATTTTATGATTCTCTGATACTGTCTTGTGGAAACAAAAAGAAAGGTGTAAGAGGAAAACCAAAAGGCCCTTATTAAAAAAAAAAAAAAAAAGGGATGCTCTGTATAGTTAAGATGAACTTCTGTTGTATTGTGTAAATCAGTTCTGTACTTGTAACACTAAGATGGTTTGATAAAAAGAGATACGTTTGCTTGAAGGAACACACAGTATCAAATGAGGTAAAAAGAAGAGTTCATTAAAGGAAATGGAGGCACAAGCAGCTTTTACTCCTGCATTTCCTATCTTACATATCCTTGAGCATGTGAACACACTTCCAATAAAGAAAAAGGAAAAGTCACTGGGAAGCCCCAGAAAGTTGCTCCTTTTTTTTTGTCCTACACTTCCTTTCATTTATATGTAATACATGGGTACATAAATAGCCCATGTAACCCTTCTTTTCACCCCCCCTCTGGCCCACCTTCTCTCAATTATTTTTTCCAACAGATAATCTGATTTACAACATAATTATGTTCACTAATTAATAATGTGCAGCTCAGGAAATGGAAAATCGTTTAGTATAGAAAAATTATGATGTAGAATTAAGGGTTCAGATATGTGAACATGTTTTGGTGGAATAGCAAGTTTCCTACATTGTCTAACTGTTGGTAACTGTCCAGTATTACACTTTAGATCATGAATTTAGAGTGCTTTGATTCAGTCCTCTGGCCAGCATTCATTTACCCAGCTTGTTTCCCTTCTTCAAGCTACAAGTCCAAAACACAGTGTACTTCTACATTTACTGACTTCAGCAATAGGACTTGATGCCTGAGAAATGTCATTATATGCAAAATGCCTGCAGAGTGGGGAAGGTAAAATAATTGGTAGCAACTTCCTTCCAGTGGAAAGTGAAGTCCAATGCAACAGTATAAACGTTAAAGCTCTAGAGCAGATCCCTAGAAAATGTTCTGTTGTGTGCAGTGGGTTGTAGTGGGTGATTTTGTAAATGAGCTCCTGAATAGTGTTGCCTTGGTGTAATTATTATGAATGTAAACATCTGTGAAAGGGGAGAAGGCAGCAGAATACAAGTCATAATGGCTGGAATTTCTTCTTCTAAAATATTCCCACATGTTGAAAGCTACTTTCTTGCACTGTAAATTGGATCACAGCAAATTGATTATGTTATTGTAAATCGTTTGCAGGTGAGAGGTATTTTGTATTATTACTTGTTCAGAGTCCAACAATCATGAGATAAAAAGGACAAATTGGAATTTCACTTGATGGAGTCCTGCACATCAGATATTCTTCTATCTGAGGCTGCCAGTAGTGCAGCAGAAATGCCTAAATGGTATTAGGTAGAAAACTGACAGCAGCCTGCACTTCTGGAACTGGACAACAGAAATCAGGTAATCATTTGCATACATGTGTACGTACAGTGTCACATTTTGGTGTTGAATACAGGCGACACAGCTTTTGTATTTATAGGAATTGAATTTTTTTCCCTTGTTCTGTTTCACAGACCTAGTGCAAGGGAACAGTCAAGCCTGCATGAACAGATGCTGAAATTTTCAGGTATGCCATGTCAAATGCCTGAATCATGAGGCCATAACTGCAACAGGGGTACTTCAGATGCTTATATTTTCTCTAGAACACATTGCCTTTAGCATCAGTCTCCATTATAGATATTCTAAATATTTTTTAAAATTTATTCTCTCTTCAACTTCTGCAAACATTTTAAGATTCTCTCCCATAAAAAGAAAAATAAAAGAAAAAATGGAAGAGAGACAAGGGCAACTGTGAAGAGTTATCCTCAACTTGTTCACAGTACATGCTTTTGTATCATTAAAATGACTACGATACAGCAACTGGCAGATTTTGACTTCTCTTGCCTTCAAGCAGATAGTGCCAGGAAAGTGAACAGAGACATGATATACTGAGTCTAATTTATCATTCTAGTTTTCTGCTTATGAAGCCTGAAACAGTGAAGTGTTCAGGTTGAAATACTGATCAAATTCGCTCTTTCTAGAGGGTGGCTTTCTGGTTTAGTGGAATAGAGTGAGAATGAAAGAGCTGTTAAATTGTCAGTAACTGTTAAGTTATTGGCATTCCAAGCTACTGGAGAAAAAAACAAAAATCCCACATTTTTTCTATCCATAAAAACCAAAATTCAGAAAATTTTGGGAAAATGTCTACAATGGAATCCTAGCAATGAAGTCTGAAAATCAGAAAAGCCTGAAAATTGGTTATCTGAAAATCAAAACATAGTCTTGAAGATTTTATATTGTCTATATACCATCACTTCCCAAGCAAATCTTTCATCTGGAATTGAACTTTAAATGATCACACTGATGTTCTCTATTCTTTCAGTTCCACTGACATGCTATGAGAGTGGTTCTTATTGTAAGGATTGATATGTTTTGACACAATGAATGCAATGTGTATATTGGAAATGACCGCTGATTTCCTGTTTAATTTTTGTTTTGCAGAGACCACAGTTTGCCATCTTAAAATATTTCGGAGAAAATCACCGCAGAATTTCACATTTCTCATGGCTTTATTTTTTAATTAAAGAAGAACAGTAATCATTAAAATTAGCTTTTGCATATTCAAAAAATGCCTTTGACAGTACGTTTGTGCAAAGAAGGAAGGAACTGCAGAAATAAATTCCAGTCATCTCAGTTTTCAATGGAAATCGAAAAACGACTGAGAAGGTTAAGAAGTAACGGAGTGAACATTCTTGAGAAACACTGCAAAATTACACGGAGCCATCATGTTGAACATGCAGGGCCTAATCTGAAACCTGCTGAGGTCAATTAAAATCTTGATATTAATTTTCTCAGGTTTCAGATTAACCTCATCTTTATTTTGCAGAATTATATTATGATGGATTTTTTCTATCCTCAGGCTTACATGCTTTTGTCTTCACACTTTCTGTAAGATTCCCAATAATGCTATTTTTAATTTGATGTTCAAGTTCTATTCC
The DNA here is from genome assembly GCF_987193195.1 of Phasianus colchicus. NCBI lineage: Eukaryota > Metazoa > Chordata > Aves > Galliformes > Phasianidae > Phasianus > Phasianus colchicus. The sequence continues at coordinate 76,327,395 of NC_143438.1, forward strand.
TTCCTGTGAGAAATACATTTATAATGCAAATAGAACCTGGAAAATGGTTGTCTGAAGGTGGTGTTCTTATACCTGCAGTGTTCTTTCTAAAATGCCAAGTATTGTCTGATGGAAATATTTAATAGTTTGACTCTAAATTATTTAAATAAATATTCTTTATTAAATGACATTGCAGAAATGGTTGTTGTGACAGTGTAATCATTTACTTAATTTACCCATCCTTGTAGGTATTTTTCTTTTGTTTCAACCTCTATTTTCACTAATATTTAGTAACTCTGGATCTATACTTCAGAACACCAGATTATTTTAGTCTTGTGACTGTGAAAATACTAATAAGACTTACTTGTGGTACATCATTACAGTGAGTTAAGTTTATCTGTGCTGTGCATAGGTACGGGTTTAGTACTGACTGACTGTTATTATGTTGGCTCTGGCTACATTCCAGCAGTGGTGCAGCTGTATCTGTACAACTACATATCACACCAAAATCCCCACAAATCCAAAACACAGCAGTCTGACTCATGGGTATGTTTTTTTTTGTTTTGTTTTTTGGTTTTTTTTTTTTTTTTTTTGGTAACATATCTGGCAAGATTGCTGCAAACCGAATGAATAAATCAAGACTGTTTTTAGCCCTCAGATTTCATGTAATTAGATGCCTGTAGCTGATGTGCTAAGAGGTGGCTTTCTCACTGTGCAATCTTCCAGTTGATGCTGTCCCTATCCTTTGAACACAGAAAAGAAAACCATAACAAAGCAATCACTGTTTTTCAAGCTCAGTCTTTACAGGTTGATATTAATGCTGCAGGTAAATGTTTGCCAAAAGCATACCTGTAGTATATTGTTGCTAAAATCAAAAGGGAAAACCTTATTGTAGTCTCTCCAGCTAGCAGTCATCAGTTAAAGTAAGGAATGTGAAGTGACCAGCTGCCCCTGTATTCAGCATTTGGAACAGCAAATTCAAAATGTTTCAAGTACTGTCACTGGCAATTGTTTGCTACTAGCATTTCAATATTGTTCTATATAATAATCATCTATTGAATCAGATTACAGAAGAAAACATTGACTGCCTGTCTACCTGTGTCCAGAGGAGTTTTGTAACCCATTCTTATGTGCTTCTTGTTCATCGTTCAGATTGTCATGTTATTTTGTAACCATGGAGAACAGGGAGGGATGCCTGTTGGTCGAATTTAGATTTCTCCGGCTGAGTGCAAACCAATTTTTGAGAAAAATGAGAAAACATTTCCTAATGTAAATTGTACTGTCACTCCCTTATATCATCAGTGCAAAATGGATTTCTTTCCAGATCATCTGAACTGTATAATTAGCATATTGTTAAGGCATAGATTCGAAAGTGCAAAATTATATACATTTTTACTAAGTAAAGATAAATGCAATTAGATCAAGGCAGCTAATTTATATCATGGGTTGGTCAAATAATAAAATTATTATTATGGGTTTTGTTTGTGTGTGTGTGTGTGTAGCTGGTATTTTCTTATAACCTTGCCACCAATTTCTCTTAGAATTACTGTTTGAACCAATTTTTTAAAAAAATCTGGGAAGGATTGAAGAAAAATGTGAATAGTAATTGGTGCTTAAGTATTTTGGTTCTTTCAAATGGGGTGAAATCATTTCTGGGAGAGGATGACATTCTAAATCAGTTGTCAGTTCCAAACATAGTGCATGTGATTTTGATACTTTTAAAGAATTTCTAAAGCATTATTTTTTCACTCAAGTTCTTCTACTGTTTTGGTTTTCAAAGATAAGGGCTAATTTGATGTAAATCATCTGTCAATCCAGTTTGCTTTCCATTGCTATTTTCTTAACGGTTTGTGTGCTGTAGGCTTCAAAATTATCCATATGCTACATTGTTTAAAAACATTTTAAAAATACAATATGGTTGCTGCTTTTAATTCATTTATCTCGCCTGTATATTTAGAGTCTGTATAAAGTATAACTTCTCCATCATGTCAGCGAAAAGATATTGCACTCTTGGGTTCATGAATTCAAGAAACATGACATAATAGACTGGCAAATATGGCCTTGTGTCTTCTGATGATGATCCAAATCCACTCACTTATCTTGATCTGCCTATATTGTTAACAACATGGGATGTCACACAACAAATTTTTCATTTTAACTGTTCTTTATGTACAGTGCAGTGTGGAATTTACTTTTTATTGCCTTTCAGAGGAAAGTATCATACCTCTCAGTGAAATAATGGTTTTGTCAGACACTGGTATCTTTATTGTATAGTGCTTTTAAATTCTGCACTATTTATACCAAGCTTTCCTGGCTTAGGACAGGTGAGATGTGATACCTCTGATTCTCCATGAAAATACTTAAAACTTTATGGATACAGAAGTGCATTGTTTATAAGTAATCGTAAGTTCCATATAGTGGGTTACAAGGAGAATTGTTTTATTCTTCCAAGTGCTCTATGACTGTGCAAAATATGAACAGCTATTAGAAAAGACTGACAAACGTAAAGCTTGAACTCATAATATTTATTTGCTTACCTCTTCCTTCCATAATTAAACTAGTTACAAAGCGTAGACATTGATTTGCTGTTAGAGGTTTTTACGTTTGTTCTTGACAAGAAGAAACAGCAGTTATTTTATGGCATGGACTGCCAATGTTTTGTTGTCGGGAGGTGTCTAAAAGTCAAAGAATGATAGGTAACTAAAATTCATGGGATCAAAGAAGAATCTACAAAAGGAAGAAAATGTGACATCTGTTTTAGAACAACACCGAAGATAGGGCTGCCACTCAAATGGAAATAATTTTAATTGGTCTAAATATTTGTAGCAAGATATCATTACAATAGAAAAGGAGATCTGCATATGCTTCAGGGGCAGATAAGTGTTTTGTGGATTGAATGTTTTCTCTGTGAGTGTGTTTCTTGTAATATTTTGGACTCTGTAGTGTTTCAAAGGGTATAATTTGCTATTTTGTGAGGGTACCTTAGTTATTAAAAGAATTATATAAACAAATATATATATATAGTAATAATTATTTCAAGACTAAAAACATAGTGGTTGAATTTAGATGAAGTAAAATCAATGACCCCCAACTGTAAATAACTTATATGAAAGTAGTCTTCTTTTTCTCTATCTTTTCACTTTATTGAGAGGATGTGATGACTGAGCTCTGTTTAGCCATTCTCAAAAATGATACAAAATATATATCAGAAACATAATCAAAGCCCTTTTGAAGGCCTAGAGACAGAAGAGATGGAGCATACGGGAAAAGGGCATCCTTTTCAAAATGCCAAGATATGTTGTTTTTTGTTGTGTGTATTACAGTATCACCTAAAAGCTGTTGGTTTCTTTTGACAAGGAATTTTTTTTATCCTAGATATTATATAGATACATAAAAATGTTTATGTATACACATATCTATCTCTAAATAATGTGTATCTATATATCTGCGTGAATGGGTTTTTACTTTTTTTTTTGTAAGCACATGTATGGATGCAAGTACAATTATTGATCTCACTCTGGATAGCTTGCTATCTAAAAAGAACAGGTCAATAAAAGGTGAGAGAAAGGAAACGTTACATCCTGAGTGTGATGATCACTCACAGATTGTGAATGATTTTGAAGCTCCAATAGGATGTAGGCTAAGATCCAATTCACAAAGCTCAGGTCTGTCAAGATCTTCCCTAGTCTTCCCTAAAATGTACATGCATTTACTTTGTTTCAGTTTCTTGGAAGTGTTTATTGTGATGTATGTGACAAAGTACTACATGATAGTGAGTGGAGGATTGAGTTATACATGTGTCTTCGGCACTGCCTTTTGAATATCTGCACCTCTATCACTTTAGAAAGCAGTTTTCATTGCTCTTTACTGTTTACCAAAAAGATAAGCACGAGCAAATGAAAAGTATCTAGATATACTATGGCCTTATTGGCATAGTCACAGACTTTTTAAACTGCTTATATTTATTTATATTTATACATATACTCTCGTGTGTATGAGAGCACTCAATCTTTGAAATCTTTTGTTCACTATTCTGTCTTCATTTAATCTTTCTGTTAGGAAATATCTTTCACTTATTTCAGTTTCATTATTCTTTATCCAGTCCAGACAGAGTGAATGGTAATTCTAGGACCTGGTGAAATGTAGTCACTGACTTACTGGAAACTGCAGCCTTGCTCAGAGGCAGTACCTCAAGGTTTGTTGACAGTACCTAGAGGTAGTTTCACAATGCTTTTATAGTGTTTGAATAGAGGCTTCAAAGCTGGTATCTGTTCTGAAAACAAAACAAATCAAAACAAAAAACTTTGGGAGAAACGTGCATTTGTAACCAGGGCAGCTGACTGAAAAGTAAAAATAGAAATTTTCCCTCCATATTATTAAGCTTCTACTCATGATAAGAAGTTCAGACTTTTTATTTCTGTATGAAAACTGCTTGGGATGTTACTTCCTCGTCTTTGGTTACTTCTTAGCTTTGATAGGTTATAACATTCTCCTCGTGAATATCTATTTTCACACCTGGGTGAGTGTGCTATTGGAGAAATCAAGCATGATTTCCCCCTGGTGAATCCATGTTGACTACTCCTGATAACCTTATTCTCTTCCACTTTCTTGGAGATGACATCCAGAATAAGCTTCTCCGTCCACCTTCCCAGAAGTGAGGCTGACTGGCCTCTAGTTTCCCAGCTTCTCCTTCTTGCCTTTTTTGGAGACTGGAGTGGCAATGGCTTTCCTTAAACCATCAGGCACCTCTCACATTCTCACACAATTGCAGGGGTCAAAAAGGACCTCAAGAGATCAACTTTGTCAAGTCCAACTCCCCTGCTAAAGCAGGTACAGTAGGTCTCACAGGTTGGTGTCCAGATGGGTCTTGAATGTCTCCACAGAAGAAGGCTCCATAACTTCTCTTGGCAGCCTGTTCCAGTGCTCTGTCACCCTTCCCATAAAGGTATTCTTCCACTTGTTGGTATGGGACTTGTTATATTCTAGTTTTAGGACATTACTTATTGTCCTGTTGCTGCACACCACCAAGAAGAGCCTGGCCTCATTCATTCGCCTCCCACCTCCCTTTAGATGTTTATAAATATTGAGATCTCCCCTCAGTCTTTTCCCCAGGCCAAACAGACCCAGCCTTTCCTCATATGGGAGATGCTCTAGTCCCTTTGTCATCTTTGTAGCCCTCTACTGGCCTCCTTTTAGGACATCCCAGTCTTTTTTTGAACTGGGGAGCCCAGAACTGGACATGGGAGCCCAGAACTGGATACAATGACCTTTCTTCATGACCTTTCAAAGATGATAGAGAATGGCTTGGAAGTCACTTCTGCCATCTCCCTGAGCGCTTGTGGGTGCATCCATTTGGGATTCGAAGAAGTGGTGCTTGAATGTCAATAGCTCTCTTGGTCCCCCTTACCTTCCAATGCTCTAACTCATGGGAGCTCCAACTTAGATCATTGAAGAGGTCAGAGTTGGCTCTTCTGAAGTCAAGAGTTGCAGTCCCACTCATTGCCCTGTTTCTCACATGTAAGATTCTGAACTCCACTATCTCATCATCGCTGCATCCAAGGCTACCACAAACTTTCACTTTTCCCAGCCAGTCAATCCTTGTTTGTAAGAACAAGGTCCAGCAACACACCTCTCCTCTCTGACTCCTCCACTAACTGCTCCAGAAAGTTATCTTCCATGTACTACAGAATCTTCCTGGACTGTGTGTGCATGGTACAGTTGCTTTTCCAGCAAATGGAAGTGGTTGAAGTCCCCCATGAGAACGAATGCCTGTAATCCTGAGGCTACTTTATGCTGTCTGTAGAAGGCCTCACTAACCTCCTCATCCTGATCGGGCAGACTGTAGTAAATGCTTATAACCGCGTCACCCACACTGGCCTGTCCCTTAACTCACCCGTAAGCTCTCTATTTGTTCATCATTCATTGCTAGGCAGAGCTTCAGGGATGGAGCTTCTAGTTGTTTTCTCACATAAAGAACAACTCTGGTGCCTCACCTAGCTGGTCTGTCTTTCCTAAAAAGTACTTAACCATACATGACAGCATTCCAGTCATGGGAACTGTCCCTCTGTGTCTCCATGATCTCAATGAGATCACACAAATCTCTAGTTCTTCCTGTTGCATTCCATGTTCCATGCTGCATGCATTGATATTTGGGCAGTTCAGAGAAGGAAAGTGAGCAGAGGATGCAGGTTTCCCTAGAGATATGCAAGAGGATCCCCAATAGCTATAAATACCTTTGAGGTGACTGGCCTTCTGGCTCATGTCACAGGAAGCAATTAAGGAACTTTTTTTACTGTTTTGGTTGACATGGCTTATTCTCCAGCTGGTTGCAGTGTTGTGAGTGAAGAAGAATTGTGTAAGGCCACATATACGTAGGTCACTAAAAGTAATGCCTCCTATTTATTTCCATGGAAACAACAAAAGATACAAAGAGCATAATATAACACTGACTGAGCAAATTTTCAGCTATAAAGCACTGTCTTTCAACATAGTCACCACCATTAGCTATGCATTTTTTCCAGCAATGAACAGGAGCATGTATGCTGCACTTGTAAAATGTGTGCCAGTGAAGATTACCTAACGTCTGCTATTGTCACTGCAAAAGTGCACACTACACACCACCTCACCAGGCTTACATCCACTCTTTGGTCTCTACAAACACTCAATAAGTGCTGATAACATTTTTTCGGCATGGAGAAATTAAACTCCACACTTTTTCATAATCTGTACTTTCCTGTCAGCCACCATTTTGTCAGACTGCCCCTCTGCTGCCATCTGTCACAAGTTGACAGAGTGGATATGTAAAAGTGAGATACGTTGGTAGAGATATTTTAATCTGGTTAAGTTAATGTTTTCTATAGCCTATTCATATAAGTTGTTAAGTGTGATTAAAACATGAGAAAAAATCAACTGGTAAATGAGAACTGTCCTCTAGTATTCACTGTACAGCAAATTGTCTGTTCCTATCACAAAAGCGTTGTTGACTTTAAAGTTATCTATGTATATTGAAATAATAGTCATGGCTAAAATAGAAATTGCATTCTTTGAGTTAATGTAAATGATTATTATTTTTTTTAATTGGAGAGGATGAAAAGTAGCAGATATATTTTAGGGCAGTTCTTATAATATTATACTGATATGATATTATTTTGCAAGCTGTCAATTTTATCAACAAGAGAATGAAGATGTCAACCTGCATCCTCTTCAATGTGATTCTTTCCTGTGTACTTAAGTAATTTATCTCAAAACACTTAATAGCAGTCTACACTTCTTAGATTCTTAAATTATTTCACAATACAAGGATAATAAGATAAATTGACATTATTTTTAAAGATCAGACTATAGAGGCAGTTTTAATTCCTCACAGACAAAATAATTCCGTAGCCCATATATATTCTGAGTTATAATTCTTTTGATCTCTGTTGATATTTCCTATTCCTAATGTCTGTGTCTTGCCAGAAATACTTTCCTACTTCCTCAAAATGATAAGTTTCTTGTATGTACTCTGTGACATTTCCCGAAGCAGTGATTGCAACTGTTAGAGACAGTGAGGAGTCCTGATTCTTTTGCCAGTATTGACTCACTCTGTGTCCCTGAACAACTTATTGAGGCTGAAATTTTCACTGAGTCTGTAGAGGATGTGGGCTTGTTTTCAGTCACTGCATATAGAGATAAAACCTAGGCAGTGAAGTCAGACCAGGAGTCAGCTCCAGGAGAATGACATGGCATCATCTGCAGGCTCCTGCTCCATAGGAGACCCTACTTGCCAGCTGGGGCTACTCACTGAGCTCCCCGATCACTGCATCTGACTGAGTAACAACGGGGTGCTCAGAGCCTGCACTCCTAAAGGGGAAGCTTGTAAGCCAAAATAATTTGGGATACGCTTTACATGCATGATGTCCCTGGGCCTTATTCATGTAAAGGTCAAGATCATTCCTGTGGAAGGCTGCCACAAGGCCAGTATTCTACTTAAGTCTTATGTTATCCTCAGAGTAGGATTTAGGTAGTGCACAGGACTTGTGCTCAATCTCTCTTCAAGGGTTTATTTCACTGGTAGTTACATAGTCTGCCTTATAAATGGGCATCACTCCTTACACCAGCTTCAAAGTCCCAGCTGCAGTAAGATATAGCCACATATGAAAGCAGTGTAATAGTCCAGGCTGAGGCATGGAAAAAGCAAGTGAGGGCACTGGTCTGTGTCCAAAACCAACAGTCATTCCCTGTCTGGCAATAGTGGTGAAAAGCTGTGTTGGTCACTGCTGGTGCTTGATCATAGAAGATGTAGATAAGCACATAACTCATGAGTGCTGGAGCACTGCAGAGCCATGTGTCTGTTATGCATGGCCATCCCCAGCAAGTGCAAAGAAATGATTAATTTGAATCTTGATATTGTACATTATAGTTATACTACATTTATCTCTATTTATAATAATTTTACTTTTCATATAAATTATAATTATAATGGATGGAACTATATATTGCATGCATGCACTGGAGCATGGCATTCAATCTCCCTTTGTCCCAGCCCCCCTTTCTCCTTCCTAATCTCACAGTAACTAAATCTTTTGGATGGTCACACTAAACACTGATAAATTTAAGTCTTTGTGGAGATTTTTTTTTTTTCTTTGTACTCTCCTCCTTTCATAAATTTGTTGCAAACATTGAAAGGAAACAGGGAAATCATGTTAAAGCATCTTCTTTTGTAAGACATTTGGGTACTCTGACTTACAAACTCTGAGCTAAAAATCAGCATCCAAGCAGTGATTTTATAGCTCGGAGCATGCATATCTGGTGGAAAGCAAATAACTTCATCTGCTATTACACAAATGAGAGATGAAAATAGATCCTCCTATGCCTAAGCATAAGTACTGTAAACTGAGAAGACACCGCAGATACAGTCACAGATGATCTCACTTTCTCCTGCTTTTAGACTTATAAAGAATACTTTCCAAAACATTTTTGTTCATTTAATACATTTCATAACGTTGTTAATGAGGCAGTCTTCATATTAAGCTAACTGTAGTAGATTTTTGAATTCACTAACACAAGCTATCCGGATATTCTTCAGTAAAAAAGAAAAAAAAAAAAACACATTAAAAATCCCATAAAATTGCTTGGGGATACAATGGCATATGGAACATTTTTAGAAAGCATAATATGTAAAACTAATATTGTCCAGATCTAAAATAAAAAGAAGACATCTTTCAGCCAGAAGTATTCCAAAAAGTCCTAGAGAATGACTGATGAAACACTGAATTTTCTGTTGGCAGAATAGGTTATCTTTAAAAAGGTTTGAGTCTGAATTAAATAAGCTTTATGCTTAATTATCTCTACTTTCTATTATTTTACACACAGTGCTCCATATACTTCTTACTGTATTTTGCCTATATGAAGCAACTGAAAAGCCAGACTCAGGACTGAAATGTCTTTGCATACACTGGGGAGAATCCGCACACAAAGGGACATTTATCAGGGGCGGCTGTTCCTCAGCTGAGGAAGGGAGCAAACCCGAGAGTCCAGAAACAGACGATGATCTTATCAAGAAACCCTCTTCAGTAATATCATCAGCCTGCTCTTGCCAAGTCTGGTATTTCTGTATTGTGTATCTGTGATGGAGAGAGAGGCAGCAAAGCTGTGCAAGCTGCATGTATCTGGGATAAAGTGGCTACTCAACCCACTGGCTCTGCACAGTGTTAGAGTATAATTGGGAATCCTTTCTGCCACTATAGAGTGTCTGTGTGAGAATGGAGAGTACAGTATTTCTCTCATGGAAAACTGCAGAGAGGGCTCTTCAGCTTTTGTTGTTGATGTTTGTTGTATTTTTGTAAATGCCTCTACTTCTATTTTTCCACAGCATGTGCAGTGAGTACAAAACCTTCTTAACTCTGCATCCTAGATGTGAAGATGGAAAGCTATTAGGAAAAACAAAAACAAAGTATTTTTTTCTTCTCGTATCAGATTTGTAATTTGATAACGAAGGCGGAAACTGCTCTTGTAGCAAGTGGACTCAAAGCTAAAGCTGGTTACCGCTGATTTCATCTTGAGGTTGGGATTTCACCATGATGGCCTTTCTTTAATTTAAAGGACTAAAATTTAACTTGCAGCTTTTTGTGACAAGATTTGGAGAAACCTGAGCATCCTGAAGTAATTTGATTAGATTCCTTTTTGAGTTCCCTCAGTAGGAAGAATTACAGCACTATGCATGTCTGTGTTACTAACAATGGAGTAGGATACAGAGCCATCATAAATCAGAATAGATCTCAAACTTTCACAGATTTTAGGGTGATTGGGAAGGTAGAAGGATCTTTTCTTCTTCACCTGTTGCTCCGTTGGCTGTAGACTTCTGTAGTTCTGGTTTTCTTTCCAATTTCTAGAGCACAAGGCAACTACAAATTTAGGAACATAGCAGTGTCTCTGTTGTGGTCAGTAGCTGGCAGTGAGCAAGCACTGCCTCATCTTCGGGACTGTGTCAGGGAAAAGTGCACTTTTCTTTCAGTAGGTTTCTGTAAGCTGAGCAAAACAGTCCAAATAACAGAAATCTATACAGCTGAGTAAAATCATTCCACTAAGAAGCTAAACAGACTCTAGCAGCAGTATTCTTTATGTACTCCTTCCTAATTAACAAGGAGAAAACAGTGTTTTTATACTTTTATAATAGCTGAGCTTTAGCCTTGAAAACAGGTAACTACAGTTTAGCAATTCTGGAATTAATAGCCCCCTCACTTTGAAATTCCAAAGTCACATTGTCATGTTTGATGCAGAGGTGCTCACCACTGTAGGCCTGTGCTTTTCCACTGTGGGATGTGATGTTGTGTTCATATTAGTTCTGTATATTATAGGAGTGTGAGACAATATAGGAATGTAAAACTTTTCTTTGTATTGAATTTGTATAAACAAATGAAGAACTTACAAATAGAGCTCAACTTTATATTGTAAGTATTTATTATAAGTACCAGTGCATGCACTTCCTTTGAAACCACCTATGTTGTGGGGCATAATGATGTGCCTTCACATCACTGAATTCAGCTCTGTGTTCCAGTTGGGAATCTGGAGCAGCTTTTGTACCTGTAGCTAAGGTCTCACTAAACAAGATGGAGTACTGTACCAGTACGGTGGTATTAGTCAGAGCATAGTGCATATTAAATAATCAGTAATGAAACTTTTTATTGGGGAAAAAAAAAAAAAAAAAGATTGTCTGCACTGAGCTATTCTTATCTGGCCACTTGGAAACAGAAAATGGTTTAGACCAGATGTCAGGTGAAATCGCAGCACTGGGTGCAGTGTCGATGCACTTCATGTGTACAGTTTAGCCATTATTCAGCCGAGCAAGGAGGTATTAGAAGAAGTATGGTTTATTTCGGTGGCTCAGCTTAAAAATTAAGTACTTATAACAACACACATGCTTTGGCTAAGTAGGATAATAGTGTTTACATTCTGGTTCTAAATGTGAATTCATGCACTTCTGTCCATATGTTTCACGCCTGGAAGTACAAATGTGTTTCCTCACTGCTGCAGGGCTTCTCCCTCCCTCTGTTTCCTGAGTATCTTCTGTTTCCATTTCTCCAGGCTGTATTGTATCCTGATTGGACCCATTTTGAAACTACAGGCAGTTATTTCCTTAGACACTCTCTCTCTTGCCTTGGATTTTTTGGATTTTGTTTTTCTCCTTCCGTGGTCCTTTTTTTCCTGAATGTCTGCCTGTTCTTTCCCTGTCCTCACTTTCAGAATATCCTTGTCTTTCTTGTCCATTGTAGGACAGCGCTGTTGAAGATAAGTATAGTACCTGCACTCTCTGCTATTTTCAGTACTAGCAGCAGGTAGGAAAGATAAACTGCTTCTGACTTTCAGTGCTATAGAGAAAGGTAGAGAACAGTGAGGTTTTCGTTACTGAAGTTGGAGAAGGTTTTTCATTTCTCATCCTTGCCTAGAATGCACAGCTGCCCTGTGAGAGCACTGGCAAGCAGCACAAACGTTCAGTAGCTCAGTGAGGAGGGAAGCTGTGTGTGGCAGCTTCTCCTGCTTTGTACCTGCTATCTAGACCTATATGTCTGTCTCCAGGCAGAGGAGAACTGTGGCTTGAAGCTACCTGTGGGTTATCCTTGTGTCTGATCCGCTCAGAGCCATCACTCTAAAAGGTCCTGTTGGCCTTGCTCCTTGGAAAAGAAGGGACTGGAGAGGAGTGGGGCAAGGAAGGATCCCTCAGCAGTGGCCAGGCCTATGTCCTGTTTCTCGGAGCAGCAAAATTCAATTTTGTAATTGGTTCTGGACAGCCCTTGAAATGCATTTCTTACTGCAAAGGAAATTATAAAATTCTTTTCAAGGTTGATTGTAATTTAGTGTGTTACTGTTTGGATTCCATATATGTGTGAGTCTTTTTAATAAGATAGTTACAGTGCTTGCATCGCAGAATGCACTTTGTAGTGCTGCAAGTTAAATGTTACCTGGAAACTTCCCAGATCTTCCCATTTCAGGGTGACTGAGCTGTGACTGTGTGTAGTGCTATCAGCAGTGGAGAGATGTGGATTCAAGCACATTCCTGGGCTGAATTAGGTAAAAGGATGTGTTAAATCCCTGGCAGACAGACTTGATGATGTTAGATGGTTGGCCCTTTTCATAACATAGCCGTGTGAATTGTTCTTTTAGCCAACCCTCCTCCACAGCAGCGGTGGCAACTTTCCAGTTGGTGCTGAAAGGGCATGCAGTATTCTTGCATTCGTTCATTCGTTCATTCATCATGAAGTGCTGTGGTTTAACACATTGTGGGTTACTGCTTCAGACTCTCAGTTACTTGTTTTAGAGTTTTTGGCTATTGAATATGTCCTGTGGAAAGGGTGTGTTCCTGTTTTGCCACCTCCAGTATGTTATCTTTTCCAGTATAATTACAAACTAATTCAAAGCTCTTCGTGTTAGGCTAATAGCTTCCCATTCACTGCTGTCAGCCACTGCCTCTTTGTGCACACTGCTTGCCCATGTCCCTAACTGCTTACCTATGAAGCACATTATTTTTTTTCAGAGTAGTCTCATCATAGGCAAATCAGTAATGGAACATCAAAAATATCCCATCTGTTACATATGGCTGAGATCAAAATTATCCAAAGTCTTTTTTGTTTGTTTGTTGGTTGATTGGTTTTTGGTTGGTTTTTTTTTTTGTTGTTGTTGTTCTTATCCACACAGTAAATGTTGTCAGCAGGATAAGTTCACACATCGGATAAGGTCACAATTTCATTTAGTGACAACTTCCAACAGCGTGAACTTACAAGGTTCGATTTATTAAAGAGTCAGAACGGATAAGATCACTGCATGGCCAGCCTGATTTATCAGGGTTTGACTGGAGTACTTGAATAGAGAACGCCATATTTCAAGTTTATGTTCGAAACTGTAGTTTAGAGTGTGTTATGTCTCAGAGACTTGAAAATTGAGGGAGGAGAATTTAGAGGAGGTATCTCAATAATGCAGTTTATGCCTGCCAAGTAAGTGGATGAGCATTTCATATTGGACATGCCTCGTTAAGGATCACATGAGTGGAAGAAGGATAGTTCTGTGCCCTCTTTGAACTGCTGTGTGCAAAAGTAAACATATTAGCTGGTTCCAGCGTTAATTACAAATTTGTTCTGTGCACACAGCAATGCTGCAGATCTTTGGATCTGAGCTGGGCAGCGTTTGAGAACTTGTGAGAGTGTTTTCCACTCGTTAGCTATGACTTCAGAGCAGTCCTCGTTTGAAACTATGACACACACTATTTCTCTGCTGTGCAAAAATATTCATTAACGGAGCCAGGTGGCTATGCATAGGAAATATGCAAAGAAGGAGCCATTTGCTAGTGCATGTCAAGTAACCAGTCCCTAATTGTAGTGGAGAAAGAGCTTGCTCATCCTTTTCAGCTGACACCACTTAGAGAGCTATTCAAGATAAAAACAAAAACAAACAAAACAAAACAAAAAGCCCCACTGCAGCCAAAGCTATCAGTGACTTGCTTAGAAATGTTAAACATTTGTAAATCTGGTTAAAGCTGTTTCTGAACGAAGTAATGTCCTTTTTCTATCCTAAAACTCAGCTCTTCACTCACTTTCAGATATGGACTCCTCTGTTTATTGTTCCAAAGTGTGGGCAGGTGGATGAAAGCCAGAGCTCTTTTGTTCAGAAATGCCATATACAGTTGAATTTTTCTGCTATTCAAACTGTGGTCAAATCCTCCTAAGGGTCAAAAGTTGTTGTCAGATTCATCTACGCTATACATGAATTTTAAAAAATGATTCTGATCTTGCTATGCAAGAAGACAAGTTAAACTAACCCTCCACCTCCTGTTTTATGCAAGCCCTTTGTGACTCCCTAAGACAAGATGTTAATGGCAGGAAAGAGTCCTAAATTGAGTCATTTCATTCTGGTTTTGTATCCACCAAGGTGGCCTAATATCTTAAAAGCCATGGGATGTTTTGTAGCTCTACTAGTGAGTCATGACTCGGGGCTTCTTTTACAGTGCAGCTATCATAAGTCTTTGAGTAATCACAGACTTTTAAAGTATGCTACATCAACAAGATAAGAGAAACAGCCCACAGCACTAACAGCATTATCTTTTACCAAAATTGATTAGCCCATACTATGTGTCTCAAATATTTTGTATAAACTTACTCAGCAAGCTGAAAACAAGTGTTCTCCTGAAGTAGAAGCTGGGGAAAAAAACAAACAAATCCCCCCAAATAATAATAAAAGAACACTACTTCACCTGTGAAGAGTCAGTGCTGGCTGAGGCTTTGCTCTTATAGCTGCCAGTGCTAGTATGGCATAGAAATCTCAGCCACTCTTCCTGATGTAATCTGTTATCACAGTTTTGATACCATTTAACAAATACGAAATTTCAGAGGAGCAAAAGGTTGTAAATGAACACAGGAAAGTTGCTGACTCTTTGCTCAGTGGTCAGGGGATATTCATCAGAGGATTTTTAATAGTGACATTTGCAATCTTTCTTCTACAAACCCTTGTATTGGCCCCTGGCCTTCCCCTGTTTAGTGCAGACAAAGGAGTGTATGCTGTGATTCTACAAAAGGGATGAAGGTGGGTCTGTTAGGAAAAAAATAATCTTAGCAGATGCTTGTAGACCTTACTTTGCTGTATTATTTTTTAAATTATCCTCCCTTAGCATTAGGTTTTCTTTCTTGACCAATGATTTTTGGTGACAGTGGTCTTGGAAAGGATCAAACTGTAATGTGCTGCACCTTGCATGAGTGTAACCAAAACACATGGTTTGCCAGAACACTTCAGGAGGTTATTCTTTGCAACTCCTATCGCGTACATACATCCATCATATTAAAAATGGACGCTGTTAGTGGTGACCATAGAGAAATTTATCTTATTTAGAAAAGATGATCAAGGAAAATAAAAGCTTATGAAGCAACATGATTTGTAATTCTGTTTGCAATCTGCTGCTCTCTTTTATGGTGGTCTTGGTGGAAGGGAAATACAACAACTCCAGTACAGCTCTGTGTGTTGCCATCCCATCTGCAGTGCATCCAGTGCATTAATACATCCTGGAAGGTATCACCCAAACTACAGCACGGGACTGTAACAAAAGAGAAAGAATTTATATTAACTTACTCAACTCTCAAAGGGAGGAAAAAAAATACACTTTTGGAAAATAGCAGCTCATTTTTATGTCTGCCTCAAACCTGAAATACTTATCAGATATAAGATTTGTGTTATTAATCTTATTTAAAATATAAAGTGTAATGATGTGTACCTTAAAACTTAGGTAGGTTTTTGGATATCACCGGATGATCTGCCCCAAGTTTGTCGTTCTTAATCCATTAAAAGACAGGCCTGCTTGTAAATCCACAGGTACAGATAAGAAGTCACTGTTTGACTGTGTCTGAACCCTTTTCAGATGAAAAATGTCAGTGGCAGAAAGGGAGGCTGAATTATTTTTTAAAAGGGTTTTCAAAGATTCTCATGATTCCTCCGGTATCAGTTAAATGTGACATGTCCATAGACGTGGCTGTTTTTTAGGGTGTAAAAGCAAGTAAATGCTATAGTTTTCATCTCTGTGTAGAAAGAAAATGCTGCAGTATGTGATCAATTTGCCTTGCACTACCAGAAAGATTCCTGTCTTCCATAATTAACATACAAAGAGATATTTTAAGGTTCAAGCAGTTTGTGAACATGTACCTGTGAGAGGGAAAAAAAGTGCATATATATGTATATTTCTGTTTGGATGCATATATATCACATATGTAAATGACATATAATGTATCCATAATAAGCTTTGCTGCTTACATACTGCCATTTAAGCTGTCAGAGCCCTGTCATGATGATAACTCACCCGCATACATGCAAGCTTTTGTAAACTGGTACAGCTCTATTTCCCAGATTTGTTCCAGTTTGCAAGGAGGACCTGATGCACAATTTTACATAGAGTAGTTTTGTAATCTGCAGCACTCAGAGGTGGAATTTAGATTTTTGTGCTTGGAAATGGAAGCAGGAATCAAGTCTCCTCTTCGGAAAAATGGTCAAGATTAACTCAAGAGAACCTTTGCAGCCTGGCTGACGCATAAATGCAGGCGTTCATGGGAATGGCACATTGGGGGAAGTCTGTGGAGACTGCCTGCAAGCCAGGAGGAGTTACTCACTTCCTCAAACCCAAGGTTAATTTCTCAGCGATTGCCAGTTCTAAATCTGGGATGAGTTTACTTCTTACATAGTTGGACTTCCCACTGCTTGTGCAAAAGCATGGCCCTGATTAGGGGGAGAGCTGTCGAGAAGGGATGTGCTGCTGCAAACAGCAGGCACTGCTGTTGCTCGGAGGGAGGAAGGGCACTTAGCAGACAGCAGAAGCAGGGCTGCAAAGGGGCGGGAGAAGTTCTGCACATCTGGGGGCTGCAGCCAGTTTTCAGCCTTTGTGCCCAGCTGCAGGAAGGGCAAACCTGTGTAACAACTTGAGCAAATGTGAAATGATTGACGAGGAAAGCACTAAATCCATCCCGACTGCGAAGTCTCATCCCTCTTGAAGTTGGAAAACAGAATTTATTGTTTTAGAGAAGAACACTAGAAATTGTGTAATTTTGCATGTGAATGTGGCTGTTAATGCACTTTTAACTGTAGTATTTGTTCATAGGAGAACAGACTTGTTGAGGAAATTGCTTTGCAAAGAGTTGTCCACAGTCCTTTCTTTTAACCCTGTAATAAAATTAACAGAATTGGAGAAGTTAAAGTGAACTGAAGTAACATATTAAGGTGTTAATTTTAAAGTCTGTACTTTCTAAAATAAAATATCCATATGAAAAAGGAAGAATTAAAAAAAATAATAATAATAAATCACTCTTTACCTTTTCATTTCTTTTGCATGTTGTGTTAAAATCTTAATCTAGCAAGTTAAATTATTTTGGGCCTAATTGTGAACAGTTACTTCCTGTACATCACTCTGTTCAAAATCTCTACTGTTGTAATTAATTCTAGTAAATATTTTTAGTTGTGTCTTCAAAATCAGTGGAGATGCTCTGGATTTTCTCACTGTGAAATATGTTTAAAAAGTATTTGGGAGCCAAATGCTTCAGAGTGTGCTCTTCTGACAGTGAAATGGATCACGGAGGCTCATGTACCAGGGGCTGTTGCACTCTCAGCTATCATCTTCCCCCTCCTCAGCATTTTTTCAGAACTTTCTTGAATCCACTCATCTGGCTAAGAATTCCTTCAAACCATACTGCCTGTGAAAAGGTAGAAAAAAACATAACCTCCTAGATCACCTTTGAATAGAATTGTAAAGAAAGAGGTTTGTTTTTCTTCTGCAGGATGAACAGATTGGTTGTTTTTTCAGACAAGTGTAATTAATTCTCATTCCAGGGATCCTCTGAATGCCATGCATACATAACAAACATGGAGGTGTCTGCTGTCAGGGTAGGAGTGAACACTCTGAACACTGTTTGTGCTCTTTGTTTGCAGGGGAACTGGAGGTGGTCCAGAAGGATGGGGAGCGCAAGGTCCAGAGCCGGCAGCAGCTCCCAGTGGGGACGACGTGGGGGCCCTTCACCGGGAAGATGGATCTCAACAACAACACCTTGGTACGTAGGTGATCCCGGGCACCTTGCATCCTTGGGGGTCATTTTGCAGCTGGAGCACTTGGAAAACAGAACTTGTTAGCTGTCGTGGGCAGTGGTATTGGGATCACTTCCAGTTAGTGCACCTATGGCAGCCGTCCACGTGAAGTTATTTGGAACACAGGTTAATAATAGTCATCTTGTGATTTTACAGGAAGAAAGGAAGTGTTGCTTCCTTGTTTTCTGAACCACACTGCTCCCTTTCGGCACCAGTATCTGATTTTTAGTATCTTCTAAATATTTCATAGCATCAGTTGTTCGATATTTAATTTATATTATTGAATGACATAGAAGCTAAAATTTATTAAGTCTGCCTCAATAATAAGATTATTGAACATACTAAAATGTCTCATCGGCTTGCAGTTTTTTGGAAGATACTGAAAGACATTTGTCATGTAATATATTCTTAATTTTACTTTTTAAATTATTATTTTGATGCAGAAAGTATGTGGTCCATATTACTTTTAACACTTTGCTGACCTCAGTTCCATATGCTGAAAATCCATGTTGTTCCTAGGTCTTCATTTCATTTTTGTTTGGATAGGTTTTAACCCTGATCTTCAATATTATCTGTATATAGTTCAGATCAGTTTTCCAGGAATATCTGGAAAGGTGAGCCCATAATAAAAAGAAAGCAACAAACATCTCTAGAAAAAGGGGTTTAGGCAATTTGAGACTATAAGTTGCCCCGTGAGATACTACTAAAAAATCATTTCAGCTCTATCACTTGCTATTACAGATTTTGCAGGAAGAGATTAACATAAAGATCCGGGGAACTATTACACAGTAGTGTATTACACACATCTGGGGCAGATGCAGCTCTGCTGTAAACTGAGAAGCTGAACTTCCCAGTGTAAGGGATATCATCCTGTTATTGGAGGGACTGAAGAGTAGGAAGTGTTGAGTTGCTAAAGCAGCATCAGTGGACACGTGAGAGGGAACATGTGAAGCGGGAGGAGAGGAGGAAGCTGAAATTCTTTCACTCTTCCCTGGAGAACCTATGCTCTTGTTTTTGAGATCTATCTCTAAAAGCTTGCTGGATATTTCTTTCTGTAAATGGTCAGTCACCTGGATAAAAGATGTATTTTCAGAAGTACTAGACACTGAAAGAGTCTTACACTTAGAAAGGGAAAAATGGAAAATTTGAATGCCTGTCCCCATTTTCTCCATTTCCTTTATTTTGTTTTTATTTCTTCATCTGCTTTATTCTTTGTCTGTTAGTCTGTAAGCATTCTCAAAATGTTTTTCACAAAATCTCATTTGTGACAACTATCTGAGACTCAAATGATCTTTCTCAGATTCCACAGTCACTACCTCATCAACATCCATGCAACAAAAACCTTAGTACTGATGTGTCTTGTGGTCAGTCCGCATATAAGACCTGAGGAAAAACACTAGATTTGTGTTATTCCTGTTGCCCTGACCACTTCTACCACTTCTTCAGGTGTATGAAATTTGAAGTTAATGTTCGAGTATGGGAGCTCATGATGACTGAGCTGTCACTACAAAAATTATCATTATCAGATATCCTTAGGATCAGTTTGCAATTGTTTTATTTTTATATTCTGCAACAGGGATGGAATAACTGTAATCCTTCCTGCAGGAGCTTTCTTCTCCTTCAGTTGTACAGGCATACATTAGGGCCTGCTATTACTTTGAAATTTGGATTTTTGCCATAACAGAAACAATTAGCTAAAACATTTTGTTTTTTAATAAAACTGTCGTGACTTTTTATTTTGGTGGTTAACCTCAGATGGAACAACTTTCTCAGCCTCATTCAGGGAGATGTGGGATAAAAATGTTCAGAATGACTTCTGTCTTCACTAAGTTGGAAAGATCCTCCTTTGCTTCTTGTCCTTTTAGAAACTGTAATTTTTGCTGACACGATAGATTTTATTTTTGTTGTGCCTTCTATTTATCATAAATGCTTTTTGTAATTGGAAAAAGTTCCTGTAAACAGAAATGTAGTCCTTAGCAATATTATTTTGACCCCCATTCTCTGAGGCAGTCAAAATTGAACTGGATATGATCTTGAGTAATCTTTGAAGTTGAATCTAACTGAAGTTTGCCATGCTTTGAGCAGAAGTTTGGACAGGAAGTGCTTTCTGCCCTGAATTATTCTGTGTTTCTAAGTAATGTTTCCTTTTTCCCAAGTATCAGGTGTTTCCTGCAGTCCTACTTTTGTTAGTTTCAAATGCTGCATAAATAAATGTAAATCCTTTGATAGATCCTTAATTTACTGTTTAAATGACACAAACCCAGTGCCAACTTCTACGTTTTTCCTTTAGCATTTTTTTTTCCCTTGAAATGATCCTCGTTTATTTATGATATTTGTTTGCTTTGCACATTTGATTACTTTCCTCATTGCCATACATGTTCTCAGTTGTTCACAAGGGGACTTTGTGTTTGTTTGCTTAAGTTATTTATATCGGTTTTGGAAAGCTCATTTGGGTAAAGCCTTACGTCTCTAGAATTGAATCAAACTTTCACATCAGCTGCTGATGTCAGCTTTAGTTCATTTCTTAATGAAAACTTCAAATATTGCACTGTTATAGACATCAAATAGTCTTTGGAAAAAGCTTTAACGTGCATTTTTAGTGTAGAGAGAAAAGGAAGAAAAAATCAGTGAAACTCGGGTAAGTATCACAATTCTTGCAGCTGGACTCCTTGGAAAAGATGCTGGTGGTTACTAGTAGGTGGTTACTTGACTTCACTGATTTTTAGTGTTAGCAATATATGACACTTAGCCTCACAGGATTCACTTGCCTTAGGATTCACTAAGCAGTAAGTTACTGCTTATTTGCTGTCCTTTCACCCAGCACTTTATACAGTCAGTACTTATATCATGTGAAAGTGCTTCATATTTCAGTCATTGCTACAGTGCTGAATAAAGACTCAATGCTGTTGGCTCAGGAGAGCGAGCAGGCTAATTAATTCAGCATGGTAATTAATTGAGTCACCGTGCCAGATGTCAAATACTTTTTAGATCTTTCAAGTTTCTGTCTTGAAGTATATTAACAATATATATCTCAGAGTAGGAGGAGGTTGGGTACCTTGAGCAAAAACGATTTAAGTGCTGTTCAGAATTGCCACAAGAATAGCAGCTGTTGACTTCACCAGCAGTGCCATAGCACTGTCAGGAGATGCGATGGAGCAAGGTCCCTGTCAGAATACTTAAACTCTAGTGGTAGACTTGAGAGCTCAATGAGTAAGCATGTTCTTAATTTTTCTCATCTAAGAGTCAGCCAGCAATCATGAATTTTGAAGTGTTCAAAACTCTTTATGACATAACTTACCACATTGCATTACTATTACTGTGCATAGCCATCAGAAGTCCTAAGAGTGTTGCTTTTTAAGAACAAAGAGTGAATCTGTGATCTTAGAAGTTTTCTAGGTATTTAATTCCCATTTCAATATGAATTTAAGAACTATATCATTATCTAAATACTTATAGACATCTATGCATGTACTTATATTTAGAGTGATAAATCTCGTATTTAGATAGTTTTAATGATTTGTTCCTGTAATTTTGCCATTTTCGCACAATACTTTTGCTCAGCTGCTGGTCTTTGTACCTGTGGGCACAGTTGCATGTTCTTTCCTTTTCCTTCCATTTCTTTCCCCTTCTCATTCCTTTCTGCTGCAAGGATAGCAGTTAAAAGTCCCAAGAAAATGAAATGCCAGTGTTTTCAAATTGAACCATCATGGTGCTTGGATGCCAGAAGGTAATGGCATTGCCCTTTTGTACTGGGCAAGTTTACTGTCATACCTACACATGACAAAAAAATTTATGAATTGCACAGGATTTTAAGAGAAACACAAGGGCTGCTCTGAATGTAATGCCTCCTGTTTTATGATGTCGTCCCATGACATCAGAGGTAGATGTTGGTGATATGGCCATAGAGTTTGAACCTGTCCACCAGTAGCCTGCTACATGTTGTTTTTGTGTGACAGATGGCAGCAGAGGGACAGTCTGATAGAATGGCCTCTAACGTGGAAGTGCAAATGAAGCAAAGGTGTTGAACTGAATTCTTTTATGCAGAAAAAATGGCACCCATTGACATTCATTGGCAAAACATTGCTGAATGTTTCTGAAGACCAAACAGTGGATGTGAGCACAGTGAGGCAGTGGGTGGTATGTTTCCACAGCAATCCTAGAATCATAGAATCATAGAATTGCTCAGATTGGAAAAGGCCTTAAAGATCACCAAGTCCAACCACAGCCTAACCATACTACCCTAACTCTAACAACCCTCTGCTAAATCATGTTCCTGAGCACCACATCCAAACGGTTTTTAAACACCTCCAGGGATGGTGACTCAACCACTTTCCTGGGGAACCTATTCCAGTGATTAACAACCTTTTCTGTAAAGAAGTTTTTTCCTGAGATCCAATTTCAACCTCCCCTGGCACAACTTGAGGCCATTTCCTCTCGTCCTGTCACCTGTCACCAGTGAGAAGAGACCAACCCCACTCTCGCTGCAATCACCTTTCAGGTATTTGAAGAGAGCAATGCCATCTTAGCAGCTGTGAAACAGTGGGTCTTCTCTGCTGGTGCAGATTTTTAGGAGTGCGGCATGCAGGTCTTGTTCATTGCTGGACAAAATGCACAGCTAATGGTGGTGACTCTGTTGAAAAACAGGTTTTTTTAGCTGAGAATTTTCTCTAACAGATAGTGTTATTGTGCTCTCTGTAGTCCACAGAAATAAATAAGAGGCTTTACTTTTCTTGATTTTTGATTTCTTGAGATTACTTGAAAGAAAGAAGATACCTTTTCAAGCCTTCTGTTCTAAAAAGAGATTGGCTACATATTTCTGTGTTTTCTTGAGGTTTAATATGATATCGCTGTTTTGACAAACAGACACATAAGTAATTTTGTACAAGACTGTTTTTTTTAATCTACAATTGATCAGCTCTAATGAGATTAAATCAGTACTTTTAGCAGGGAGGTTCCAACTTTGTACCTTGCTGCATCCCTTGAAGTTCAGTAGTTCCTGGGTACCTAAAAGCAGACAGGAATGTATTTCTAAGGCTTGTGCACATAGCTTGTGACTCCAGTATTACACAGGAAAGTGGGTTTAAGCACATGCCAACTATAATGTGAGCAGGCTCGTGAGAAGAATGGAAAACAGTTCTAGGAGGATCATGAATGCTGCACATAAGCAGATCTAAACTGAAGTTGCTAACAGCTTATTTAAGAAGAAGCAGTTTAGATATTAAGAAGAAACTGTAAATATTTTCCTTGTCTCCCTGAAACAAAAGAATATCTCAAATATTGTGACTGCATTCAGTGTTTCTCAAGGAGCAGCACAGAACCACATGGCCTGTGATGAAGGTCAAGCTGTGGATGATGCCATGGCTCCGGTAGTGAGTGGAGGTATTCTGAGATGTGATTTCCTTTGGCGGCAGCCATCTAGTTTTTGGTGTTAATCTGTGCCCATGGCAGGATTTTGTGAAATGAAACAATGAGCGGCTGGATCCTGCCCCCTATTCTTGTGGTCTCGTCACAAGGAGGAGCGCGTGGTGCAGGCCTGTATCATCCTGATAAGGAAAAGAGGATTCAACATGGCTGTGACAGGAATCCATGAGAAGAAAGTGTGCAGGTTTGGACCAGGCGAGCAATGGGATACAGCAGAGACCCTTTAATGGGATCTGGGAGGTTCAGTGCCAAAGCTACACTTTTCCTGGAAGATAGCCTCACAAAACAGTTTATTGGGTAGTGCTGTGAGGGGCTGAGGAGCCAAGGTTCAAAATGCAGTTAAGTTATTCATTTGCTAATCTGCAGCTGGTCACTGCAGGTCAAAAACCTCATATCTGTAGTAGCCAGCAACTTTTAATCTCCAGAGTTGCAGTGTGAGAGTTTGCTGGGCACTTGGTTGAGGTTCTGTGTGGCCACAGAGAGCAGCAGCCTGTGCTAGGCTGCCTCTAGTTTTATTGTTTAAACATAGGAATGTGTAAAGTAGGTTTTGTCTTTAGACAAAGACAGATGGGGATGTTGGCTCCTATTAGCACAATGACTTCTATGTTTCATTACAAAAAATAGTATATTGAGTCACAAGCTGTGATTCTAATCTTTATTATACTGGTTTGTACCTGTGACATCAACTGTCTACAAAAGCATTTCTTTCAGTTTTTCACTGTTATTACTGACAGGTTATACATTAAAACTGTAGCTTGGGAGCGCTTGTTTCTTTCCCAAATACTGGGAGACTTTAATGTAACAATATTTCTGGACAGCAAATTGCATTACGCTTACCGTGATATACATTCATAGAATCATAGAATCACAAGGTTGGAAACGACCTGTAAGATCATCCAGTCCAACCGTCTTCTCATTACCATTGCTACCACAAACTAACCCATATCTCGTAGCTCCTCATCCAGATGCCTCTTGAGCACTGCCAGGGACGGCGACTCCACCACCTCCCTGGGCAGCCATTCCAGTGCCTGACCACTCTCTGAGAGAAAATGTTCTTCCTCATGTCCAAACATATGAGCTATGCAAGCATCACTGCCAGCAACTTCATACAATGTGAACATTTTAAAAAGCTGAGATATGTTGATATGATGTCAAAACCCATATGGCCATCCTCAGTGACCTTTGGGAACATTCCCTCACATTCCTACACTGTTTTTAAGATACCCTCCCCTTTTATAAAGCCATGCAGTTGAGGGGAAGGTAATGACAGAAGAATTTTTAAAAAACTTTTGTCCATGGCCATTTTTAGCCATTTTTCAAAACAAACAAGCAATCAAACAAAACAGCAGTTGTTTCTGTTCCTTTGTTGACATTTACATAACAGAGTTAATTTAAAACATGTTGCTAATATGATAGCAATATATGGTAATGATCTGAATAAACACTGTTCTTGAAAAGTCAGAAGAGGTTTTCTTAAGCTAGAGAAAGTGGTTTCCAGAATGCTGAATGAAAACCACATTCCCTGCAAATAGAAATGGGCATATTGATCACACACCACTGTCTAAGTTCTGTTAGCATGCTGGTATTAATATTGTTGTTAATATGGCCTTCATTTTAAGATACTACATGTTTGAGAGGCAGGCAAATATGTTTCTTCCCTGATTTTCTTTTTTTTTTTTTTGTTATTTTTTTATTAACAAAACAAGGAGACAGGATTGAAATCCATTGTTCCTTTTGATTTTTTTTATTGCTGAATCAGTTATTTCAGAAATAGAGTATTATGTAGGGGATTTTTACTTAAAATCACTTTTTTAAAACTCGTTTCCTGTATCTGAAGCCCTTTCTTAAAACTACACATGCCCATGGTTTAGTTTGACACTTGTTTATCAAAACAACAGAACTGGAGTACTGCATCCAGGCCTGGGGCCTCCAGGTACAGGAGAGATTTGGAATTCTTGGAATGGGTCCAGAGGAGGGCCACTAAGATGATCAGAGGGCTGGAGCACCTCTGCTATGAAGAAAGGTTGAGGGAACTGGGATTGTTTAGCTTGGAGAAGAGAAGGGGAGACCTCATTATGGCCTTCCAATACTTGAAGGGAGCATACAAGAGGGGAAGTGGTTTTAAACTGAGGCAGGAGGTTAGATATTAGGAGGAAATTTTTCACACAGAGGGTAGTGACACACTGGAACAGGTTGCCTAAGGAGGCTGTGGATGCCCCATCCCTGGAGGCATTCAATGCCAGGCTGGATGTGGCTCTGGGCAGCCTGGTCTGGTGGTTGGTGACCCTGCATATAGCAGGGGGGTTGAAACTCTGTGATCATCGTGGTCCTTTTCAACTCAGACCATTCTATGATTCTGTGATTCTGTGATTTACATGTATTGAAAACCACAACTGGTCACTTTGAAAGGTTTTAAATACCAATTCAGCTACTTGCTACTTGCTATAAGCATATCCATTAAGGAGACCTTATCCTAATACTCTCCTAATTAAGTAGTAGATACTACCAATTATTCTCATTAAACTGAGAGAAAACTCAATAAGCTTGCTGTCCCATTTCAGTGAGCTTATTTCAGTTGGGAGGTGCTTCTCAAAGTGGGGTGCATCGCGGGGAGGATTGCCCAGGAGCTGCTGAGAGCTGAGAGGGGAAAAGATGGGGCAGAGGCAGGAAACCAGGACAGAAAAGGGAGAAGAAAATTCAGTTCAGCAGAAATGGAGGGAGACACCAGCTGTGAGTGCCAGGCTGTTGTGCTTTGGGATGTGGAGAAAAGCAGAGAGAAGATAAGACATATTGCAGCACACACTGCACTGTTAAACTGACTTACATGTTGAATTTAGAGAGTGCCGCTGCAACAACCTGTGAGCAGGAAGGTGTTCTTGAGCTGCTGGACTACAGACATCTAGACTTTATGCCTCGATTTATTTTGCTATTGATGATTTTGCAAAATCTGTAACACAATTTTTTGAATGGAGTGTAGTCCTATTTAGGAAGTTTGGGTGAGAGGAGGATTTGATTTAGCTCCTTTGAAAGTGGTTCATACAGCTCAGTACAATAAACACCTAATGGGCACAGTTCAGTATTCATGTTTATAACAAGTTTAACTTTTTTTTAATGTTAACGCTGTCCTCTGAGGATTTTTTTTTTAAATTCATACTTTTTATAATGATATTTCTTTTTATTTATGAAACGTGTGTTAGTATAGACTAAGCAGGTATAAAATGTCAGATTTAAATATTCAGTGGTTTTAGAAATAACTTTTCTCTCACTAGATGTTAAACAACATCTTTTTTTTTTTTTACACTAAACCAAAATTCAGTTTCTAAAATGTTGATAGATTTTATTAGTAGTTTCACATCCGTAGAACAAGTGCAGGAAAATCTAGCTGCATCATTTTAGTAAAACGTAAAGCCATGACGATGCCTGTGTCTACAAAGGTACATGCATTGTTAAGCCAAGAATTTTGTGTTTATGAGGGGCTCTGAGCTGAAAGACTTGCAGGCTTATGTTCTCTCCTTAACCATTATAAAGATGAAATAGCCTGGATACTCCTGGGTTCCTCTGGGGAAAATCAAAGCCCACATAGTTATCCTTAGCATATGTTGCTAGCAGAGGAGAGCACCATGATGACCGTGTGTATGGAACTATGGTGGCTCTTGGGAGAACATTGAGGAGTGCATTCCACAAGACCTGTGGAAGCAAAGCAGGCAGTTGTTTGGAATCAGGTGTGCTGTAGATGAAATTCTAGTGTGAAAAGAAAATTCACCATTTATAGGTTTCAGAATTGTGCTAAATGAAAGTGCAGACCACAATACGACTCTCTCATGTACATTATCACTGTAGCAATAATAAGATTTGAAGTTATTGTCTGTCCTAATTTAAGACTTTGAGTAAAGGAATAAACCTGTGGTTTCAATGAAGACAGTGTGCACTTGCTGCTCACTACAGCACAGCGTGATGGAATGGTCAAAATTCCAGTTGGTTCCCATTCTCTCTGAATAGGCTTCAGAGGAATAGCCTACACCTGTGCAGGATTGATTGAAAAAAATGTAGTTATTTCATTGCCAGCCAAATTAACTGCATTTTGTGAAAGTATTTCTTTGAATTTTTGAATAGAAAAAAATACATAGCAAGTACAGTTAGCACAGTATGTGTATTCTCTCTATATACATACATACACGTTTATAAATATAAGTGCAGCAAAATACACATGTATACATTTATACATACATATGCTGGTGTTTGCAAGCATATGAAAGACAGCACATTCTATTATGAAGGAAACACTGCTATTAGTTCCTGAAATCAGAGATGCATTTGAGATGCACACATTTTGCTTAACTTTCTGCTCAGCTATAGCTGCTCTCCTAATGACGCAGTAGTATTACATAGCCAGTAGCAAAACTTGTCCCTTCCCAGATGCAGCAGATCTCCTTTCTGTCACTAAAATTTGGGCAGTACAGTCCTTGTATTGTGAATAAGTGCTGAGTGAGGTTTGTAAATATCCTGGGCCTCATTTCTCAAGCTCAGAAAACAAGGTCATCAATGCAGGCCACAGTGGTTCTGCGAGCTCCCAGAGCACTGCAGAGACATTGGGCTGCAGCCCTTAGGGCTCTGCTGGGATGTGTGCAGAAGGCACCAACACTGGGCATCCATCTCTGTTCTCCTGGGCAGTCCCAGCCACCTGCAGCAATGGGAGTTACAAATTGTTTCACGTTCATGTCATGTCTTAAACAATCAAGCATTAATAAAATTTTGCCCAGTATTTTTTTTAACTAAAGCATTGTATGCTATTTCACAGACTGGAGAAAAGGGGAAAATATTTCAACACAGCAACAAAAATGTTTCGCAAATTTAAAAGCCTTAAATATAGTTGCAGTCATGTATTTTCCTGTTGTTTTTTTTTTTTTTTAATTTGAGCTCCTTAGGGAATAATTGTGTTTTAAATAAGAAAATAATGCCTTTTCTCTGTGTGCTGTAGGGGAAGAACAGCAGAATGCTTCTGATGCATTTAGAATAAACTACATAGCATTTGAGATATCATCATAGTTTTTGCATATTATTCACTCTAAGAAAATGACATAATTTAAAACGTTTCTGTTGCAGATCAATATTTCCCATCTTTTTTGACATTTTATTTTAATGTAAGCCTGAAAAGAGCGGAAAATATTTTTGAATAAAAGCTTCATCTATGTTAGTCATTATTATTATTTATGTTTTTATTTATAAGCACCTCCTCAGTTAAGACATTCCTCCAAGATTTTTTTCTCCTTGAGCTGTTGCACATGGTGGTCTCCAAGCTGGGGGAGGAGTGACCACACTTTCTAAAAGACGAAGCTGGCCTCGTGCCATGTGTGAGGACACAGAGGCAAGCCAGGGTAGCGGAGGGAGGTGTGCTCGGCACGGGGAGGTGACGAAGGGTTCTTCGCTCTCTCTCCCTCTTGCAAGCTGTTGTCCTCACTTTGGGTAGAAAACTGGGACATATTAGCATAAAGGGAAGAGATTAGTGAAGCAGCAAACAATAGTAGGACCAAAATATCTGAGTTTGTTTAAGCTTGGGCTGGACCAGCAATGGGAGAAGTGTAGGTGCAGTAGGGACAGAGTGGATGACCCATGGCTTCTGGCATCACAATGCGGGGAGATGGCTGCAGCCAGCCTGTCTGTGTGGCTGTCCAGAGACATTTCTAGTAGCTGACATCTCCCAGACTTGGCTTTGAGAGGCCTGTTGGAGAGGGTCCAGAGGAGAGCCACAAAGATGATCAGAGAAGTGGAGCACCTTCTCTGCAAAGACAGGATGAGGGAGCTGAGCTTGTTCAGCCTGGAGAAAAGAAGGCTGCGGGGTGACCTCATTGCAACCTTTCAGTACCTAAAGGGAGCCTACAAGCAGGAGGGAAATCAACTCTTTGAAAGGGTAGATAATAGCAGGACAAGGGGAAATGGTTTTAAGTTGGAGGAGGGAAGATTTAGGTTGGATGTCAGGGGGAAGTTCTTTACAGAGAGAGTGGTGAGGTACTGGAACAGGCTGCCCAGAGAGGTTGTGGATGCCCCGTCCCTGGAGGTGTTCAAGGCCAGATTGGATGGGGCCCTGGGCAGCCTGGTCTAATGTTAAATGTGGAGGTTGGTGGCCCTGCATGTGCCTGGGGGGTTGGAGATTCATGGTCCTTGAGACGTCCTTTCCAACCCTGGCCATTCTGTGATTGTGTGACTTTGTGAATTAGACCCGCTTTTGCAGAAAATGGCAGATGGGACATTATGGCAAGTGAGACAGTTGGTCACATGGCAGAGGATACCCATTTCAAAATATATTTGAAACATAACAAGGGCTTTCTGGGAGATAAAAAAGTGAGCCTCTGTGTTTCTTTGGCATGTCCCTCATTAATTTCCTGCAGGTTTTTTTCTTACGGATGTTTCTTCTTCATGCTTCAATTTCTTGTTAATAAAAGTTACAATTAACATGTGGCAAACAACCGAATTTTAAATGAATGTTGCTTTTTCAGTGATTTTTTTCTGCTTTATGTTGGACTTTGCTTTCAAGTGTTCTGTACTATTTTCTTAAGAAATACTGTCTGTTTTCTGAGGATCAGTGTCTCAGGTTTCTGTGTCAGAGATGTGAGAAGAGAGAGCAGTGGCATCGCATTCTCAGGATGCCAAATGTGTGCACTTTGATCTGGTGCTCAGCGTGCCTCAGGGAGTAAGCTGCATCTTGATTTCTGTAGTCAGCCACCCGCTATCAGGTACCAGGGCCCCAATTAGGCAGGCAGAAAAACAGTGAACACACTGGGCTGGATGTGGAAACCTTTGTGAGAAGGCTGTTGGCATCAGCGGCGTCCTCGGCACTTGTTCTCTGGTGCAGTTTCTGGGGCAGTAAATGCCCTTAACACTCAGTACCAGCAACAGCTACCTTCATGCACTGATTTGAAAGCTCTCCCCACCATGGTTAACATTTCATTGCAGAATGGAAAATGAAAAGGATATCCGTGTTTTGAGAACTTGACCTCTCGCAAATGTGAGACCACTTAGAGTGGCTGTTCCTCCTTAACATTCCTCGCATGCCCTCCTCCAAGCCAGTTGCTAGCACTTGGCGAGGTGCTCGAGTGGCTTTGTAGTCACACCTGCGCCGCTTGCTCTGTCTGTGGCATGCGGGCACCCCTGGGGCAAAACAGCCTGTCTGAACTTCAGTAAGCATTTCCCTGTTATTCATCCCAAGGGGACTTGGCTGGAGACTCATTCTTTATTCACTGTAACTCCTATAACTGTGAAGTCTCCCGAACTCCTCAGAAGTGTGGTATTGTCAGAGTTCTCTGTGTCTCTCTGGCTGCTCTGTGGGACCTGCAGAATGCTCTGGGAGAGCCGTGAGGTGTGGGGAAGCAGAGGCTCGGCTCTGGCATCCAGTACCATCCCCATGGCCTCAGGTTCATGAGAGCTGCAGCAGCAGGCAGCATTGATGGTACTGCACCAAAATTATTGGGTTAACAAGGATTCTTGAATTTATTTTTTGCAGACTGCATGTGAAGTTTGCAAATCTGCCAAGTGTTAGAGATTACAGTTTATCGGCCTGCATGTTGATTCTTACTGGTCATTTCCACCCATGGTCATCGGAAAAATACAAAGGGAGTGCAAAGCAATCAGAAATGTTAAGGGCCGGTGTGTTAGGGCTCGAGTTTGTGCAGTGCTGAGGTGCAGGAGGAGGTGCTGAGCACCTCAGTCTTTCATTCAGAGCAGTGGGGCTGAGGAATGCCTAGCATTTCATGACACTGAACACCACTAGTACAGTCTGTGAACCTCTCTGTAGAAGATAAATATTTCTTATTTTATTTGACCTTGGAGATGGAACTGGTTTGATAGGGTTAAGGTCAATGAGTATATTATTTTTAGACGAGATACAGAGTACATGGATGGTTCTGCTTTATTTTAGCGTGTTAACATCTGGCAACATTCTGTTCCATATGCTGCTGATTGTCCTGATACATTCATCTTCAGTGATTATCAAAAAGATTTCAGTGCTCTGGAGTTAATCACACGTTAGAGAAGACAAATACATGAAGACAAGTGGAAAAGCAGTGTGTGGGTTTTTGTGCATAAGACCAAGATTTGGGTAATCTTGTCAAGAGCTCAATTAATTTAGAAAAGAAATATTTTAAAAATTGATTTAATTAGTTAATATTTGTGAGTACTGTGAGGATGAAAAACAGCATATTGGAGCTCGATATTGTTATCACAACAGACAGAGAGAAACTGATTGTGCCCTTTTATTTCTAAATGTGGTGCGCTTATTTCTCCTAAGGATAAATAGTTAAAGGAGTTTTAGGTCTGCATCCTTTTCCCGTGTGTCATTTTTGCATAGCTTTTCTGTATGAAAGTTTAGCTATGCTTGTACTATTTCGTTACAAAAATCACACACATAACTATCAACTGACTTTTTTTCTTTTTCTTATACCAGTGTTTTCAGTTTTCCTAGGTTGATAACATTTTTTCCAGGGCTATCAATTACTATTTTAATTTTATGCTGTTTTGGCCTTACATGCTACCAGCTTCAGGGGAGGAAGGCTTACGCGTTTCAGAGGGAATCTGCCACAACATAGCAGGTGTTCCCTTTATAGCACCTTCTTCTTTCTGAAAATGCAGAAAGGCTGCCGAGATCAGAATGAACAGGGAGACAGCAACCAAACTAAGCATGATGTCTGTCAGCCTTGTACCTCTTTTACAGTGTTTTTTGTACAGCTGTGGTGCTACCCCTTATTTTTTTCAGTGGAGAATTCAATTAAGAAAACAACCACACAGTCCAAAGTGTAGAAGGATGACACTTTGCTGCCTACACCTCTTGTAAGATCCCCTTGTAGCCCACTCCCCAACTACAAGGGGAGCACCACGAAATCAGCTGTGGCTGTGGCTTTTCAGTGAATTGGCCCATGTAGCACTGTGCAGGACGTCTGGCCAAGATAAGATGTTAGAAAAGCAGCAGGAAGGCTGAAGTGGCAGTTTGCCACAAAAGGGAAGGTGAAGAACAAACTAAAGTAGCAACATTGCTACTCAGTATTTCTTTCTTATTTGAATATCCATCATTTCAAAGGAAAAAAATAAAGGCAGTGAAATCTCTTAGGGCACATAACATATCGCTATCCACTATTGAGATAAAACTTGTTTTATTTTATCATGCGCAAATTTGTTTAGATCTTAGCAGTGGCCACTCTTCCTGTTGCCAATATCTATTAATGATAATTACTTCAAATACAATACTTGCTCAGTGATAGCATCACGTCATGGTGAGGAAGATTGTGATCTTATCTAAACCTATTCTGTTTAACTCTGACACTCCTTCTATTATAGCAGGGCCTAGATAAGATCATGCCTGTTAGGATCAGACATTGGAATCAATATTTGAAAATGTGCCTGTTTTTGCTTAATAGCAAAGTTAGTGTGAGGGTCAGAGTGAGATCATTTGTTGGATGAGATTGTACAGCTTCATCTTGTAACGGAAATGTGTTCTTTGCTTCAGCTGCTGGTGAAAAGGGAAACAAGGGCTCCTTGAAAACTGTACAGCTTCACTAACAATCGCTGTGTAAGGAAGATACAATGATTGTTATGATATTTAACATCTGTAGTGCTGCAGCATGTTGAGGTTCTAGTCAGGAACTGCTGCTCCTTTGTGCTAGACTCTATCTGAACCTGATACTAAGAGGACAGCTGCTGATCTCAGCTAGCTTGGGTCCTGGGCTTACACCAGCCCCAAATACAATGGCAACAAGCAGTTACATCACAATAAAGCAGCAGACATGAGTTTTACAGACATGGTGAATCAAAAAGGCTGCAAGTTTGCAGATGATTTCAGGGAATTCTTCCTCCATCCATTAATCTAGTGGAAGAAAATATAAAAAATTGGAAGCATTGATTGAGATGGGAATGTTTAAACTCATTGGCTGATAAAGAAATATATAATCTGTATCAGTGATGGTGAACCTTTTTAGTGCCAGTGCCAAACTTACATTGAAAAGCTCAGAAGTTCATGTGCTGCCAACAGAAATGTTTCAATGACAAACTTGTTACCAGTGCCAGCAGTGTACGGTTACTGGTGGAGGTGAACACTAAGAAAACACAGAGTGTCATAAATGCTGTTTTGCTGTACAATATGGTTGCTGTTTCCATAGATCTTTTGGTTTTGGGTCAGGGAGACGGAATGCCCGTGGGTACTTGTGTGGATTGAGTGCCACTTTCTGTTTCTCCTCAAGAACATGAATGTTTCCTGTGTTATAAATGAAAAAGTTGAACAGCATAAATTAAAAACTTAGAAGTTAATAGTCATGTTAGCAATTGTTTTTATCATTTCACTATAAAATAGGAGTGCCACTAGTTCTGTGGCTCAAGCTGGAATCAAAGAGCTTCATGTGTAGCTCACTGAGCTAGGGAAGTAGCAGGATTGTACTGGACTGCTCTAGAAAGAATGACCACAAGAGATATTTTAATAGATCTCTGAAATCACTCCAGTGCATCATAAAAACAACTTTGGAGATTGCCATGTTTTAGATGAAATGAGCTTCTTGTTTGGATGCCCAAATCTGTATTTAGATGGACTTCTGGTATTGTACCTACCGATGTTCTGAGACCTAGACTGGGTTTACCAATCATTTCAGTTTCAGTTATGTCGCTCATTACTGAGTGTTTCTCATCTTAAACTCTAACTTGTGGCTTGACTTTGATTTCCTTCACTGTTAACAGCTCGATTACAATTCTTCACATTTGACAAACCAATCTAAATTTATAACACTGTTCTCTGAGAGATGAACATATTCCAGACAGGAGTGGTAGCTTTCATTAGGCAAAGTCAGAAAGTTTCTGATTTGAAACAAAATAAATTTAATGTCACATGCCCCTCTAATTATGTATGGTACGTCGGTACCAGTATCGCATATGTGCCAAATGGTAGCTATAAAGAGGTGTAACTATAATTTATGTTTCTTCAAGCACAAAAATAAGTGGAATGACAAATGAATAAATCATCGCACCAGTGTTAACAGTAAAAGCATGACTGAATTCACTATCACCATATTGCCTTTCAAATCAAATAAATGCTGTTGCTTACTCTTTCAATATAATCATTTGTGAAAATTCTGAATTGAAAAAAGAATAAAGAAATACCAAATATCAAATCTCAAAGTAGATTTATGTCGGTGAAATTCTTCGCCTGTAACATGTGCATATTTGAGTAGTATTTTGCCCATAAAAAGTGAAGCATTTCCATATTTCCATTGAAAAAGGCATAATTTTGGGTTCAATCTGAATAGTGAAGATACAGATTTTATTTTACTTTTATTTTTAACAAATAGGAGGAGGAGCAGAGACATTTTTGATTCATCCCAGAAAAACTGGGAATAATTTATCTGTGAAGTCTATGAAATTCATCATGATTTTAGATATCTGTATCACAGAGCAGATGGATTTTTTTTTATTTCAAGATGGATTTTTCTTTATTTCCCCAACTATATGGAAATATTTTAATCTTGGGGCACCCCAAAGGAATTGTTCTGATACTACACTGTGGTATTTGCATACAAAAAATAGGTGTTTTCCCACATGCACACTTCTACAACATGGCCTTCACTGAATTAGTGACAAGGTAGATTCTTAGAGCAGTCAAATTTAAATACTGATTTATTTAAAACTTAGACTTTCTTGAACAATTTTAATTCTTCTAACTATTTCTTTCTTAGCAGTCTTAATTCTAAAATGGGGTATAGTTTAAAATTCATGGAATACTGTCAGTTTTCAATTGTCCTTTATTGCAGAAGCCAAAATGTGCTAGATATAGATTTCCAGGTGCATAAGTGGGGCGAGAAAGGAGGCTAATTTGAGACACAATGAGGCTAATTTTAAATACAATGCAAAAGCCAACACTACAGTTTTCTGCCTTACTCCCAGATATACATAAAACAAGAATTGTCACTAAGACATCTGAATATATCTGAAGAAGTAAGGTGTTTTTTTTTTCCATGGATATCCCTTTTTTCTCACTAAATACAGAATGAAGAGCCATAATTCTACCTTTATAATAACAGAATATTCCCTCATATTGCTTACATACAGCATGTGAAAACCTTCTGTTAAACTTGCATGTGAGTGAAGTAAGAGCTTCATTTCAAGCCTGAATCCGAAGCAGTTAGAATGAGATGAAACAGGGGGGGATTATAACTAATTTTACATATATAAATAATACAGACATTTATTTTTACTCTAGAATTTTATTTAACTTTGTTTATATTTTTATTTGATGTCTACTCTCTATGCCAAGAAGGTTTTGGTATCCGGACTAGCCTATTGAACAGATCTTGCTGTCGATATTATTATGTCTGAATCAAGACCGTGATAAAAAAGAAATCTCTTCCTGAAAGAATTTAGAGGCTACAGAGAAAATACAGACAAAGAGCGGGAGAAATGTATAATTTGATCACCATTTTTAAAATAGGAGATCAAGGTACAAAGAGATTAATGGGCCTGCTTGACAGCACTCTGAAGGTCTCAGGTTTCCTACAGGTTAAACGAATGCCTGCGTTACAAGATTATCCCCTGAATGATTAGCAGACACCCAAACAGTTGTACGTCACCAGACTATGAATTGGACTAATTTTTTTAAGCTCTTCACATAAAAATTGCAAATAAAAGTTAGTCTTGCAGGAATCGCCCTCTTCATGATAAAAAAACCAAAACTTTTTATGAGTATCACATGCAGATAGTAACTAGAAAGAAAATGTATTCCCAAATGTACCACTAAAGAAAAACAGAAGAAAGTAAGTAGTCTATCAGACAACTACACTGCACAAATTTCTCACCATTTTGTAACAGATGGGTTAAAATTGGAACATGAAGTTATTTTTAAAAATCCAGATTTGCAAAGAGTGGTGTCCCTCATCATGTAAAGGAATGATTAAACCAATTGATATTGCACTGGTGTGCATAGTCTGGATTATGTCTTTGAAAAAGAGAAAATGTTTGATTGTGGTCTAGCAGTGCTATGCTTCCAATAGGCCAGTCAGTCAAATGCAAATACAGCCTATAATAAAAAGAGCTGGTTGGCATAGTAATTGGGAAATGAATGTTATTTGTAGCTCCATATTTCTGTCTTTAGGAGTCTAAGAACTAGGAGGTTGGTATTGATAAGAGGGTTTGTGTATAAATCCTTTGTAATGAGGCTGTGCCTCTTCAGTCATTTGTATTAATTTTAACTTTAGATATGAACATCATTTTCTGGAATGGTTGACAACTAAAATAACTAATTTCACAAATGTCTAGGAAAAAAAATCATGTATTTTTAGAAAAAAATTCCCTCTTTTTTGTGTCAGGGTGAGTTTGGGGCTGTACACAGGATTCAGCTTACATGTCATGGCATGCACTATAGATTATAGCTGCATTTGTGCAGATCCTGGTAAGGATGACATGGTTTGGATGTAAGGAAACTAATATATGGGAGAATTACCAACTATAGCGTGTAGTTTAGGGGGTAGAAATGTCCTTCTTATCCTTAACTTGGGGAAAAAGCATTCTCCAAATCACTTTAGATCTGCATCAACTTCAGCATTAACTGCCCTACTCTACATATATATTTTTATTTATTGGCATGTTTGGTTGATTGTTTAGTAAATTTATTTAACAGTTTCTGCTGGTCCATGTCTTCATGCAGAAACTTAACTTTTAACATCTCATTCATTTTCTGAATATTTCTGTCAGAGTACCTGATAATGTGGGACTGTAGAGTCCTAAAAAGAAAATAGTCCAGAATCATGTGGGAAGTTCTGTCAGGGAATTTGATGCTTATATTTTACAACTCTATCCACACCACAGCTGCTCTCTCTCCATGTAATTTCACTTCCATCTGCATACATTCCCTTAACACCTCACTTTCCCTCTGCCCCTGATGATTACTCTCCCTCTCACCTCTCTCCTCACCTTTCCAGTCTGTTCTTGTCCACTCTTCTCTTTCTGTCACTAAATTAATCGTTTCTTTATTCTACTTCCCCAGTATTTTTTTGTTGTTATTCTTATCATATTCTTAACAGCCACATTTCCTTCTCCATTCTCTAATTTCTCTGTCCTTTTTCTTACTGACCTTCAAGACTCCTTCAACTGTGCTCAAGGACTTGTTCTTCCTTCATGTCCAGCTCCATCCATTCCGGTTACTTAGTATGCACTGACTGGAGTTAAAGTTTGGTGCTGATTTTGAGCCAAAAGAAACCAACACAATGATCAGTAATTGTGTGGAACATGTGTTTGTGATTAGTTTCTCTGCCCAAGGTAGCACAGTCATTGCTGTGGCTCATCACAGGGCTGATCAATAAAGGTATATACTTATATTGCTTGCTGTTTCTTTGCTAGCTATATAGATGTAATCAAGTCTTGTCTTTTGATAGTAGGTGCCCACTAAAGACACAAAGAAGGATTCTCTTGACTCTGCCCCACCTGAATTTTACGTTACACAGCAAGTCAAGTGTATTGTGGCTTAATTTTCAATCTACTTAAGCATCAGGTATGGGTATTGCTAGAGGCAAGCTACTAGGCTTGATGGGCGAGTGGACTGATCTTACATAGTAAATCCTATGCTTTTGTGATATGTTGACAGACCCTTACCTTAAACAGTGCTAGGAGGCACTGCTGTAATAAAAACAAACTGGCTCATGCACTACTTCTGAGATTTTCCATAAAAGCAGCATAAATGTTAATGAATAAATAATCTTCTCCTAAATTGCATACAATAACTGAGCTTACCCCAGGCAGGATGTGCCACTGTAGATTGGTATTTGAAATACGTGAGGACTCCTTATTTCTGGTAGTGCAGTGGGAGGAAAACTTTGTCATTCCTTATGTCATTTATTTCTCGGTATGGTGTTGAGGGCTTAGGTCTCTTGTCTTTACACATCCTTGCTCATACTAAGTCTCTCACACTAGGCGCTAACAAAATTTTTGGAGGAAAGAAAGATAACAGGGAAAACATGCAAAATATTAGTTAAATTAATAAAATAATCCCACTTCCCTGATCTTGTGTGCAGAAAGAAAAGAAGAAATTGAATTGAAAATGCATTAGGTAATGCCTGATCTCAGAATTAATCTGCTTACTTACACACAGCAGAGATACAAATTCTCTTGAGATAGCTAACTTGGTTTCTGATGTGGTATAATCCATGTTTACACAAGCATACTTAAATTGCACTGAATTGTAAAGAGAAAAGATTCCTGTGTAAAATGAAGCAGAGATGGAAAGCAGAATGAGAAAAAAATCTTTTTTTATCATACGGTAGTCTTCTCTTTCTCAGTACTTAAAAGAGCATATTAAGAGAAATGTGTTACCTCTGATCTGAACTGTGCTTGTTTTAAATGAATCTCCTTACTATGAGAGCTGTTAACTATATTTTTGGCTGAGTCAACAAGACTGAAGAAAATGTAAGGTTATTGTTGCTCAGTCTCAATCGAAATGGGGATGGTGGAATCATACTTTCAATCTTTTTTTTTTTATAAAGTATATTTACTTTGACCAGCATGATTATTTTTCCATTGTAGTTGGATTATTCATTAGGTGTTTTTGCTTTTTGAACAAGCCTATGTCCTCTTGTCACATCTGAACCTAGCTTTGTGCTGGAGAACAGGATGTCGCTCAAGGTTGTTTTTGAGGAAACCCCCCAGGTAGATACAGTCACTGCCTTCTTGGTGGCCACTGAGGAATTCGTAGGCAATGCTACTGTGGTTCTTGATTCCCTTGAGATTGAGAGTATGAACCGTCATTTTCACGTTCATTTTATACTCTGCTTTCAAAATGAATTTGAGAAGTGCTTGAAATTTAAGAGGTTTTTGAATTTGAGTCCCATTTTATCATGAGTTATAAAGCATTTTTGCAACTCTCCATGTTAAATAAATAAATAAATAAATTAGGTGAGAAGATGTAGATTGTGTAAGAAAAATTGCTCAAAAAGTTCTCCACAGTCTGAAGTGAGATCATGGCTAGCTTGTCAGTGATCAGTGGAGAGATTCTGATCTATGTAATTGTACCTTTTGTACAGTGTGTGTGAGGGGGTAGAAGTGAGACATGGTGTCTTGAAAGGTGGAGTGCAGAGCAATGAACGCTGTTGTGTTTTTTACCACTACAAGGGTATCAATGAAAGAATTCAACTTTATTCAGTATTAATTGTGTTTAATTTAACTTGAAAACACTCAGGACTTATATAAGTTTAGACTCAGAATGTAGCAATTTTATCTGGGGATTTAAATATTGTCATAATAGAATGTACAGTTTCAAGGAAAAAAATAAAAAATGAAGACAAAGTATAAAATGAGACATTAGTGAGCTGTGAAAGCCTTACATTCTGTAGATTGTGATTTTTTTTCATATTTTTCCATTTTTCTATAAATTTGTTCATATTCAATATTATTTAGTTCAACATATTGTTTATCATTGTCTCTCTATTTAATATTCCAGGCATAAACAGAGGGAAAAATGGCCTTTGGAATTCAGTATTTTTATAGCAGTCAGCCTCTGAAAACTTTCTGTCCCATGTAATATATAGTGGAGTGCTTGATCTGGCCCCCTGAACACTAGTGTAGCAAATGTATGCAAGGAGAGAGGGGTTTTGTTTCTTTCATCCACATGACAGGTGGACATTTAAGACCAGAGGTAAACTAAAATGTAAACCTTCTCTCAGTGTAGCAGTGTCTCAGGATTACAGCTGGGACAGTTTATTTCTGCTCCTTGATTTTTTGTGACCTTCTTCTTTTCTCTGAATGCCCCAGTTAAAAGGTGAACTCAGGAAGGAGAAAAGAAGGAATTAATACAAAGGCTGAATTTCACACCTTACAGGGTTCCTTTTTCTTTCTTCCAACAAACATTTCTCAAGGAAAATCTTTTCAAGATATCACACCATGCAAACTCAGTGGGAGATAATAGGTTGCACAGGCACCTTCTGACAGAGAACTCACAAATTCTCTCCTCTGTCTTTGGGTCCTAATGATGAAGAAAATCCCTTTCCTACAAGTACTGCAAAGAAGTTTTGCAGCCTTTGCAGTTTTGATGTTTTATCTGAACTCCTCTATTATTATGACATCAGATTGACACTTTTTAGGATTTTGAAACCTGAAATGTTTCATTAGATTATGAATATTAGAATTTTAGTACTACCGCATTGAATTTTAATAACTGAGAAGCCACTGTGCACCCAGGCTCAGAAAAGCTATTTAAATCTGCTGTGCTGACAAGGAAAACAGAAGCAGCATGGTAACCTGTAAATTTTTTATTTGTCCCTAGGGAGAAAAAAATATGTAACTTGGTGGCGTACTGCAGCTCTGTGCACCTGTCCACAACTGTGCTACATCCTGTTCTTATGAGAAACATCTGAATTAAAACAGATGTTTTCCATAAACTGTTACAACTTGCCTTTATTTAGCGTTCTGTACAAGAGACTTGAGGCCACAGTTAAGCATATTAGATAGATTGAATTTTCAAATTTTTAGTAGACATTGATTTTACATATATACAAAGAAGAGAGAGTTAATATCTCAAAATTAACTTAAAATTAAAACTCTACAGTGAACTGTCTGTTTGTGCATCATTTTTTAGGTGAACTGTTACAGTAATTAACAGGGCTTTTTAAACCAAATTGGATAGAGGGAAAAGTATGATAACATACATTAGAAGAGTAATGGTTGTTTAATCGAACTTTTGTTGGCACCTACTTTATCACTTAAATCATGATGCATGTGGTACTTGGGAGCATAATTTCAGACCTGATATAGGGCTACTGTCTTACGTGTGCTACTTTGTGGAGTTTGGGGCCTTTCTGAGTGTACAAATACAGACGGGATTAGTGGAATAATGTGAGGTTGTCTAAGTGTTTATCACTGATGGTTAGGCGAGTGAGAGAAGTAACACCAGGCACTCTGTTCCTAAAATAGCTTTAATGCATGGCTTCATCTCCCCAGTGAACCATGAGGATTTTTGATTGCATGCCCTGAGACACAGAGGAAACAGAGGTGAGCTCAGAATGAGTTTGACAATTCTTTTACACTTGTAAGCTGCTGAAGCAGGC
Source organism: Phasianus colchicus (assembly GCF_987193195.1). NCBI lineage: Eukaryota > Metazoa > Chordata > Aves > Galliformes > Phasianidae > Phasianus > Phasianus colchicus. Next base: position 76,368,929 of record NC_143438.1, read on the forward strand.
CGCTTGTTCCTACATGCACAGCAAAGTGACCTCAGCTGAGAACAATGCAGATTCTGCATTCATGAGATTCAAATCCTCAAACTTAACGGGCAAGACCCCATGAGGCTTGGTGTATTAACATTGGACACATTGTTTTGAATGGAAGAGTAAAAGCATCACGTCGGTCTGGTGTTAGTGTGGCTGGGCTATGATCTAGGTGTGCTGCCTTTTGGCGTGATCTGCAGGCCCTGAGGCCCAGCACTGTCCTGTGGTCATCAGCCCCATGATTAGGCTGGTAGAATCACCTTTGGCTTTACCCCTCTGCCAAACTTTATTCAGGCATAGGGGAATGAATTAGGAGTCTTTTTCAAATAAGATCGGTTACCAGGAAAAAAGAAAAAAAGAAAAAAAAAAGAGTGCTCTGTTGCATCATTTGAAAATGGATGTGCTGGCTCCAACTTTTAGTCCTGTGTGCTGCAAGGAACAAGGACACACAGACTGGTGAACTGGGCTACTCAGTGTAATCTCTGGCAATCCTGACTAGAGTCCTCTGGATTTCCCCTTCATGTGTGCAAAGCAAAATAGAATGCTGACAATATGGCCATTGCAGCTGTCAAAGCGCCTGAAAAAAATTCACCTGTGCACACACATTTATAAATAAATAAACACAGATACATATAAAAATACCCATATGTGTATTCAAACCTGGAGAGAACTGAATGTGGGAGACAACACAGAGTTTGTGGATCCTCTTAGCTACCAGCATTTTTTCAAACTTGATGGAGAAAATGTGAAACTATATCGCTTGCATTATATCTGCTGCACTAATATTGCATGATGATACTAAAACCATCAGTGCTGAATGAAGTAGTGTACTGAATTTTGTAAAATGAAAGGAGTATATGGGGAGAGAACAGAATATTATGTATCCAAAGGGAAAATCCAACTCCCAGAAGGAAAATACAGGATGAAGTGTCAGAAAGAGAAAAAAAAAAAAAAAGATGTGGGGAATACTTTTAACTGTCTGAAACAAACAAACAAAAAAAAGAGAAATATTTTAAACTAGTCCTCAAAATTCAGGGACCTTGGCTGTAAAATTCCATCTGATCGCTATTAGGCTTACGTGAGATTACAAAAGCCTACCGATAATAGAGTTAAATTCAATTTCAAAGCATTGCAATGAAGACACTGAAACTGCAACAAGCCTACAGTATCATCTGGGTGAAAAAGGGGATACTCAAAGCATAAAAATAGTCAAGAGGATGCTGTTTGCACAGTAATTGACTCTAAGGGTAATTTTTTGTGATATATTGTTTTCAGAGTTAGAAAAAGCATGAAAAGAGAAAATCAATGGTATAGTAACAGAGAATTTCTAGACTCTGTTGTGTAAGAAGGAGGCCTTTGCATGTTGTATAGGATTACAGAAGACTTTTGTTTCCTTTCATTTTATTTGTTTGCCTTTTCTTCTGAGCCAGACACTGGGTAGGTGAGGGTTACTGCACTCATGAAATTGAGACCCTGTATCTTAAATTTCCTTCTTATTTCCTTTCCAGTTTGGTTTTCGACTTTAAAGAAATTTCCAAAGAGCTTGGCTATATATATAGAAAGTTAACTACGTGGTAGTGGCAGCAATTGAAACCCACACCGAGTCAAGGAAGATGAGAAAATCCGAAAAGGAAATACGCTGAGGCTACATGTCAGATATTTCTCTCGTCTTTTCTGTCCCTCTCTTTTTGTGCACACAAACACCCATATGCACATGCACATATATTAATATATATAATATATGCAGATATTGATGGAATTCTATGAGTTGAAAGAGAGGGAAGATGTCTTTAAGGATCCATATCTCACACAGCAGATATATGTTATTATCACTGAAATGTGGCCTTCAGTCTTGAAACAGTTAAAAGAGTTCTACGGCCACAAAAGAAGAGATTTCTTCAGAATTATCTCCCGCCTCACATTTGCTCTTAGGCAAGCAGTTTAAAAAAGCCCAGTGATTGAGCCAGTGATCCAATTTGAAATGCAGAAATGATTAGAGCTGCTTGCCTCATTTCATATCGAAATTCTCTGATTTATGACAGGGCTGCAGCCAAGATCTATCTCCAAAGGGAATTAGTGTGCAAGTTTGCATATTTTTGTTATTTAGGTTTCTGATAGCAGCTGCTAGCTAGAAATACTGAACTGGGAGGTGGTGGTGCAGGGTTTTTCAGCCATTGGAGCAAAGAAAGATAAGAGCCTTATGTTTAGGACATTTAGACCCCTTGACCATCTCGCCATACAGCAATTTTTAAACTTGGATTGCAGTAATACAGGAATCCAGTGGAATGTTTAATTGTAGTTGTGGAGAAAGGAATTACCAAAATTCTGTCTCCATGTTTTAACTAGGGGAATTTTAATGAGGCATAAAACTTCAATCATGCGACTGACCTGTGGGGCAGAGTGTAGAACATATAATGAAACAGAAATAGAATTCTGAAAAAAAATTATTACCTTATCTGGAATTTACATGAAGTGTTAACAGGAAATTATGCAGCAGTTATAAATGAAAAATATGGGATTTAATGTACTTATTAATAAAGATTTGTTACATACATGATACCAGTGTCCCAAATCTGCTGTCCGCAGCTGTCCCCAATTTCTTATTTCTCTGTCCTTAAATGCATTTAGTGTCTTCTTATTACTATGGAAGCTAAGGCCGATATCTATTTAACACCAGTTTTTAAGACAAACGGAAACATCTTTGAGTAGGGGTTGAGAGCGGAGGAATTTTTCCTTTCTGCAACATTCAGACACTCATAAAATTCAGAGTTTTTCATTTGGAATTCAGTTAATGTTTTCTTTGGATTTGTAAACCTTCTGTGAAAGAATGAGCACATGGTAGCTCTTAAAAAGGGGGAAAAAAACCTTCTCCATTCAATGAAAGATGAGTAACTGCCGAATTATGCTACTATTGCACTGAGCAAAGAAATCACACTGTGAAAGTTTATTACCTTAGCTACTATCCGGCTCCATATGGAGTCATTATGGCCTAGAGTCTCAATAGTGCTCCTAAATTGACCTTACCATAATGCAGCTGTGCTTCCAGGTATTAAAACCTCTCTCATATTTCACTGAATATTCCCCAGGGGATCCAAGGTTATTGTAGTAAAAACTTTAAAATTTGATTACTTTGTTCTTTAACAAAGAATTCGGTAAGAAGATCATACAGTCTGCAGACAGAAATGTGCGAGTTATATCTTTCAAATTAGTTCTTCTTGCGTGCTGGATTTTTGTGTTCCTACCCTTGTTATTTAACAGCAGTTCTGCTGATAAAGCTTGTCCTGTTTGGGTACGCTATGCAATTACCTGATTGACCCACTTTCTTTGTGAAGTCACTGCAAGCGTATTGTTGACCTTAAAATAACGCTGTGGTGCTGCAGCTCAGACAGCGCTGACACTGCCTGAGCCACCCTGTCCCCTCTGCAGGCACTGGTGATGGAGATTTGCTCAGTAAATGGCAATTCAAAACACCAAACAGCTCCTACATGAAGAGTTACCAAAACATGCACATAATGTAAATGGAGGAAATAGGACTGAAGATGGCTTTACCTGCAACAGATTCATCTACTTTCTTGTTATTGCTGTTTGGACAAAACAGACAATGCAGTCAGTGAGATTGTCACCTGAAGAAGAATGCATAATGAAAACTATTTTTACATACTCATATATGTGTTAAGATAATCTATAGGCCTTTTAATTTGCCTGCTTCCACAGTACTAGTGTGTATATGACAGAGATTAATTAAAACATCAAGGTGGTCATCTCTTTTTTTTTCTTCTCTTCTTAAACAATAAGAGAAACATTCCTGCAGAAATATAAAAGAATCAATGTTTGGGACAAAGTCCACTTTCTCTGATCCAAGTAAAATTGTGCAAGTTCTCTTTCCTGCTACCTTTTTTAGTGGTTTGATGGCAATGGATTCTGTGCCTGCTGTACTATGAGTTTTATGATTCTGTGAGAAAAGATGAATATAGCACTATAAGTCTCCCTTCTGTATGCTATTTTAGCTTCTCTGAGGATATTGTAATCTAGTCTGTCCATGCTATTTGCAGAAAAGCAGAAGATAGAGCTTTTGTTAGCCAGCTACTGAAGTTTTCAGAGCATGGACTCCATCTGTGGTCCTGAAGCGTGGTATGGGCAATCACTGTTGTATATGCATTTTTTCCCATTTTCACTTGTGCAGGCAGAAGTGGAGATCTTAATGAGAAAATATGGTGCATCTTTGTTCAAATTACAGGTTATGTTTATAATCGTATCAGGCAGTCCAATGATATTCTGAAAGTGAGGATCAAATGTGCCCATGGCCACTGCATTAGTTGGCAGGGGGTGCATTTGGACTTACAGAAGACCCTAACTCAGCCAAGATGGAATGGGTCTTTTACTTTGCATAACGCTACTGCATGAATATTAAACAATTATGTTATGAAGCAAAGAACTTAAAGCATGTATAACTCTTTCACAAGAACACTGCAGCTGTTGTCCTTCCTCGCAAAGTACAAATACCGATACATATAAATAAGCAACCTTATTTTTTTGTTCCTTAAATTTTTTTAACTATTGCTTGTTTTAGTTTAAGCTCTACTGTGGACTATTAAGTCTGAGAATCTTCATGTGTGCAAAAACCACTTCCACTTGGTATTACTTTTGAAGCGTATTATTTTAATGATTTATCATAAAGAATGATCGTCTGTACTGTTCTGATAGCCAGTAAAAGTTAAAATATTAAGTAGGCAGCATAGTTAGCTTGGATAAGTGCAGCATTAGAGTAGATAGATATTAACCGATATGAGGCATCGGAGGTAAAATCAAAAGGATTAAATTTGACAGAAGAGCCCCATTTAATTTCTTCCAACCTCTGTGGTTCTATTGAATCACACTTACTTTAAATACCTTTCTGGACTGCACTAACAGCTGCTTTTCTTGGAATACAGCTTTTGCCAGATCTGGCTATGTTATGGGGAAATGTTTGCCCACAATGCATTATGATGAGAGAGTTGTGTTCTTTTAGTATTCTTACTAATGAAATCCCACAAGGCTTGCTGCTGGACTTACTGTTGGGAGCCCAGCAATGTGAGGAGGCTAGGAGGGAAAGTCACATGGAGGGATGTGAGAGCAGGGGCAAGAATGCTCAAGTATATCCCCCCAGAAGAGAGGAGAGGAATGAAAAGATAGACTAAACATTCACATGAAGGCAAGAAATGGCAAGCACTTGATTCTCTTGTTCCTGTGGCTCTTCCAAATTACAGGCTAGTTTTTGTAGATTGTCCACTTGGACAATATCCCAAAACCTCTGACCTTAGCAATTCACTCAAATATGATTTGACTGTGAATGTTTGGAAAAAGAAATTACTCTCGAAGAAGTTGGGCAACATATTTATATCTGGAGATCTATTGTTCCTCAATAAAATGAATTAACAATAGTCAAATCCTGTGTGCTTTGTGCATGCATTGACTCCAGTGATGGTACAATCTGAGCCAAGCCAGAGTTGTGTGATTTTATGTGTGTGTACATATTTGCACGAGCACACAGGCATACGGACATGTATGTATGTGTATTTTGTAGTAACTCTCCTTTCAAACCACTTCCTCAAAAGAGAAGGGAAAAACAGTTTTAATTTCACAGAACTGACCAGGAGAGATAATGAAGTACTTTCAAAACTCTTTATGTGTGGAAGCCCTAGAGGCAAACCCCAGAGCTTTCGTAGTTTTAGCAACCAATTACTGCAAAAAAAAAAAAAAAAAAAAAGAGTTTCCCCAATTATGAAGTACACTAATGCAGACTGCACAGACTCAATTTCACAAAGTGTATTGGAAAGGCAGCATTCACATAATTAATGAGAAAATGCTGCATGTGTTCAGACCTTCTGTTAATTGATTAAATGAGTCTATGTCTAAATCTGATTATAATCATGCTGTGGCAGTACAATTGAGTGTGTGTATGAAGGAAAGGGACTCTCAATCTCAGGCATGTGCATGCGTCCTCCTGCCTGCTTCCCCCAAGCCCCCAAATTGTAAGGAGAGGATAAAAATTAGCCTAATACAAAAGGTAGCAGACTTCCCTAATAAAAGCTGTGAAGCTTGATCCCAATTACTTGAGTGATTCATCTTTGTTTAGTGTCTCAGTTTCTGTTCAGTCCATCACTTTCACTGGTAAAATGCGGCATGGGTTCGGATTGATGCTTGCTGTGGTTAACAAGTGATGGTTAGTTTTCCTGCAGTGTCGTCATAAAACACTAAACCTGCCATGTGCTTGTCATTTTTTTTAAAGAAGGCCACAGTGTTCCCTAAGGGTTGTGAGAGAAGTTCATCCCATTGAACTGGTCAGCAAGATATCATTAGCTCGTTGTGTACATGAAATCCAGGGGTTAGAGCACCAAGCGTCACAAGCCAGTTTCTTTACCTCCTTGAGCTGATCAGAGGATCAGAGTATCAAGGAAGGATTAGCACTGACTTGGGATTTGTGTGATTGGTTAATTTATTGCGGCGATGGCAGGCCTTTCATCTATGGCAACATTTAATCAGCACGGCCATGGAGGCTATTACGGGTTAGCTCTTTTCTCAAGTCAGCCAGGGCTGCACCATCAGCCCTATCACAATTCCCCTGAAATTTCCAAATTATCTGGAACAGGCTTTAGCCTCACAGTAATAAAAATTAGAAGAGATTCCTGATAGCACTGGTGGAAAAGGCTTTCACTTGCACAGGGCAAATTATAAATAGTATGAACGTGCACTTTAAAAAAAAAAATTCTCCACCTCTTAAGAGATGTGCAGGACTTATCACCCCTGCTCTGATCCAAATCCTCGTGGTTGAAAATTTATATTAGATTTTATCAGTGAGGCCTAAGTCTAGAAAAATCAATGAAGGTTATCTTTTATGTTGCAGGAACTTGTGGAAATATTGATTTTCATTTTATAGTGAATTTGGAGCATGAGTTGGTAATCACTGCTGAGCTGACTACAATGTTTGCCTACTGTATCTTTTACTGAGTTTTGCTCAAGTATTTAAGATAGTATATTCCTGTTGATTTTAGCATGTAGTTCGAAGTCAAATGTTTCTTAATGGAAGTTTGTGCATCTCTTGTTATATAATGTAATCCTTCAGTGTAGTAGTGATTAGCTAATGTCTGTTGAATGATTTCTGAATTTTGTAGTGTTCAGCGTGAGAAAGGAGATTTCAGGACTCCTCTCGTATCTCTTTCTTCTCCTTTTTTTCTGACCAGTCACTAAAACACTAAGTGAAATAGAAACTATAACAGAATGTAATGAAAAATAAGATGAAAGATGCTAAGAGAGAAAATACCCATGTATGAAAGAAGTTAGGAATCTGTATAAATTGTAGTTATTCAATTAAATCTTTCACAACTAATGAAAGCTAGAAAAACTTCTGTTGATAAATGATATGAAGGATTCAGTTTATTATAAATGAGTCTAGATCCTTCATCTTGGCTTCTAAAATACTTTAACCAAATAAAACAGTGATACAGACAATGATTTTAGAGCTTTTCTTATGTAATGCCCTTATTCACTCGCAGTGCCTTTTATCTGTATAGAAAGTATCCACTTTCAGTGCAATTTCTATTGGCGTTGTACCCATCCAAATGATTTTAAAATGGATGAATTCTTTACAAAGTTATTTGAATATTTAAAAAAAATCTGTTCCTGACAGATTTATATTTGTTTGCTTGCTTTTGTTGTTGTTGCTGTTGTTATTTAACTGTAAGGAACATGTATGTGATTGAGTTCTTTTAGAAATGATATTGGAAAAGGAATATTTATATTTCCTTCACACAGAACCTAATGTTTGGGAAGTAAAATGAAGCTTTATGACTTTCATAAGATAGAGCCTAACCAACCCCAAGAGTCTTAAATAGATAAAAACTCTTATATAACTACTCACAGTTAAAACAATTATTATTTAAAAAAACAATTATTGCGAAAACAAACAAAACAATACAAAACAAAACAAAAAAAACCACTAGAAAACAAAAATATACCTACATTTAAATACAGATTTTGGAGGAAACTCTGCTGTTTCCTTCCTTCCCAGTCTCTTTGGACAAGACCTGCTGTTCTCTGAATAGACAGCGCAAGTAGTGGTAGCAAGTACTTTGCCTGGGAGACTCATTCACCTTTCCAGCTTCTGAAATAAGGATTCAAAGTTAGACCTCTACAGGGATGGATAAATGTATTTTTTTGAAGCAACAGTGCAAGGAGTTACTGTTCCTCCAGGAGTTAAATCATGAAGCTATTTGCAAAACATATGTCCTCAAAGGCACTTGAAGAACATGGTGCTGCAGGTGTCCCTGAACGTAATCTGAAAATATATGGTCATTCTTAATTGCAGCAAGCTTAAAGGAAAAAATGTATGAATGTAGCTACTTGGCTTTCCTCAAGTGCTGCCGATTGGAGCATATGTAGCACAATGCTGGGAAATGTGTGAGGATGTACTTACAAAGATACTCAGATACAAAAAATGCTAGTTCCTAGAATCAACTGTATGTTACTGTGTTCATATACATGTTACTAGCACCCTTTACCACGTTAATTATGCTTCTAGTGCATTCATCGTTTTAGTACTGTAACTCTTCTTGTTGTGTATTGAGGTTGGCACATGCTTTCTTTGGTTTTATCGGTTTTCCTCTGATCCTTGTTCTTTCATATATTAGACAGAAATATTGGTGATTTATAAATACAAGCAATGGAGTGTGTGTCACTGATTTCATTCTTAGCAGGATTGTGTCCATTTTGTGGGTTTTGCTGTGATGATTAAGCTGACTGGTATTTCTTTAACTGGAATTCACTTTCAGGAGAAAAGAAATGTAATGGATTGAATTCCTTACTCTCTGAAATGACAGCTTTATGCATACTGATGGTATGTATAAAATAGACTAAGAGAGGTCTTTCTTACTGCAACGTTAACTTTTACAAACTGAAATGAAATAGAGAAAAGTTTTGTTTTCTTTTTTTTTTTCTTCGTACAGGTAAATGCTTAGGTAGTCCAAAGCCTGTAATTCTTGAGCTTTGCCCCAGAAAAACTACTACTTTGATCTGAAACAATGCTGAAATAGCATACTTCAACGCTCAACCTTAAAGTCTAAGAGAGAAAAAAAAAACAATAACAAACATAGTATTTTTTTTTTCACTATGAAATGAAATCATTAACATTAAAAAAAATCTTAACAGGCAAAGAAAGTACAGAGAAAAAATGACCTACAAAGACTGAGTTAAATTCCGTTTTCCCAGCCACAGGTGCAGATACTTTTGACGTCAATGGAAATAGTGTCTGTGTTTCTCTGAGTTAAATATGACCCATTGCCTGTTTGCTTGTCTATTACGGAACTAAAGATGAGTCTGCATAGCTGAACAGATATGCCTGGGCAAATTTGATTTCCTTTGTTAATTGTTAGTCTTGAACCTGGCATTTGCATAAAATTACACTGAATATTTTATTTTATGCGCTTTATGCCAGGGCTGTCTTTAGAGAAAACATTTATCATTTATCCAGAATTTGGAAACTTTGCAGTATTCTCTATTTTATTATTATATATATATATATATTTTGCCTACAGAACAAAGGACTGTTCGGGTCTTTCTGAAAGTAAGTCATATGTTGCAAAAAATATGTTTTAAAAAATACCAAAATTAGAAAGACTAATTTTTTTCATTACTGAATACCAGATATTTCCATAAGGTTTTTGTTGTATTACTTGCAGATTCCAGCAGTCTGCCCTTTTTTTTTTTTTTTATGATTGATTCCTGCTGCCTTTAGTTACATACCAAGGAGAGTCTACAAAGTGATTGTGTGCAAAATTCCAAAGTACCAGTACTATTAAAAATAAACCTTATTTAGTTGATTTTCAAGTGGTGATTTCCAGGATTGGCTCTTAGCTGTAACTTTGTTGTTACTTTTTTTTTGTTTGCTAGGATTTAGGAAGCATTTTATGAGTAGATTATGGTGGTGGAAAGAGAGGGTTGCAGACTGATGATGAGATTCTTGCGTACCAGATCCCAGAAGCTTACTAAGCAATTTATAGTAACAGAGTAGAATATCCCCTCATGGATGTCCTAACCATTATGAATTGTGTGTGCAGTCTTGATTCCTTTTAAAATTCTTCTAGAGATGCTTTTATATGGTGTAAGCCCTGTGACTCCTTTGTGCCTGGCCAAAGACAGCAAACACACAGAAGGTTGGGCATGTCTAGTGAACCTGCAGCAAACTCTCCCCAAGAGGAAGACAACATTTGACCCTGATTGGCTCCCCAAAGACGAATGCTTGTAATTGACCTGGACAAAAGTCAAATTCATATTATCCTTTCAAAACAATTATATACAACTATAGTATAGTCAAAAGAGAGAGCTAGGATCCTTATCACAGAATGATAGAATTACCATAGAATCCCCAGGGTTGGAACAGATCTCCAAGATCACTCAGTCCAACTGTGCACCTACCACTGATATTTCCCATGAAGCCATAGAATCATAGGTCTTTTCCAACCTTGGTGATTCTGTCTACATTGTAGAAGAAGATGGAGAGTGTTCTGAACTATTGGTAAATGAGTGAGTTAAGGGAAACATAGCAATTCAGAGGTAATATGGAAATGGCCTGGGTAGTAGGGAACAAAAAGTCCACAACAAATTGTCAACGCAGTAACAATTAAAAAAAAAAACCTTATTTGGAATAATGCAGTGGAAAACCAGGATTGTTACACATTCCTGTAGTAACTGAGGAATTGCTTATGTGTGTAGTGTGTTGACTAGCCAGTACATTTTGGCCATATTTCTGGGAAATAAGCCAACACTGATAAATAAGCTTGATGTTTGGAAAGCCTCTGAGATAAATCTAGTGATCATACTATTATTAAATATGAAATCTAATTCGAGGAAATAAAATGTATTTGACTTAATAAAAAAATGTTTTAGGAAAAAAAAAAGACATAAAAGGTAACACACTGAGAATGCATTATATCGGATTATGTAGCAGAAAATGAGAACAATTTCAGAATTTGGAAAAATACAATTGGAGGAACTAATTCAAGTCCTTCTCCTTGTTAACTAACTTTTTCCTGTGTATATGTATTTCAGCACCATCCTTACACGTGTTATGTACCTCACTCATCCTGATCCAGAGGTTATTACCTGAACTGTAAATGTAATTTATCAGATCAGAGGTATTCTTTTGTCTGGTGCCAGCAGCCTGTCCTTCACATTGTGTACATTCCAAAGGAGTTTTGCGAGGTTTTGTTCTGTTTTGTTTTTTGTTTTTGTTTTCTTGAAATGTAGTTGTTTATTAAGAAGTAAAATGGAAAGAAAGCTAGATTATTAAATGAGTTCAATTTTCTCTAACTAAGAATAATACATACTAAGATTTCTGACATCATACACTGTCATGCACTCTTAAAACAATTCACTTCTCAAAGCTTGAACAAGTCTTAGGCAAACTTAAAAATCTCATTTGGTGTTTCCTTTTAATAAAATTGAGTACTGTAGTATTGATATTTCACTAATTTTAAGATATTCAATTTCGTAATTATTCCATTTCAGTTGTAAATGGCACCTTTAATCTAATGTACTGGAAACTTAATAAGGTTAATAGTCTTACATGGACAACACTTCTAAAAGATGTGAAGATAATCTGCACACTTCTTCAGCCACTTCAAGCTATATGGGTTCAGTTACATGTAAATTCCAATTTTAGCAAGAAAAATATGTTATTTACTAATTTTTTTAAGTTACATCTGTTATTCAGTTCCCAAGTAACATCCAAGCAATGATATTTTAACTTTATCTATGGTGAACTGACTGAAATAAATGCCATAAAATAACAGTTCAGTAATTGATACAGTGCTTACTCGTCTTAAATGGCATGTCTGGGAATGACATAGAGTCTAATTCTGCCTAGTTCTGAAGTGTTGCTCTACTTGTATAGTACTAAAATAATAAATACAATTGATGTCCATGGGCCAAACTTCATTCAGTTTAAATACAAGAAAATCTCCTTGGCTTCAGTTGTTTTCAGCAATAAACTGTGGGAGACTACAATTAGAGAGAATTTCAGTGTCTCATGGAAGTATCACATGGATGTTATGATGATAATGCCTGAAGTAGTCAGCTGGTTAAATGCACAAATTTGATTGTAACATCACCAGTACTCTCCTGGAAATAAGAAACTCTGTGTTCTCTTTGTCTGAATTTTCTTGCATTTAAGAGAGACTTCAAGTCAGATGCCTCCCCATGAATTTTCAAGGCACAGAGGTCAGTAGATCATTCTGTTAAAATCACAGGCAGGTCTGTTCAGTACGTAACAAATACAAGCTGTAAGGAAGTGTTTTAAAAGTAACCTGTTTATATTGCACTATACAGAAATAATTCCACTGGCAAATATGCAATATTTACAGCCAAATAATTTCATACCTAAAAGAAAAAAAAAAGCAGTAGTATGATTTACTAGAAAGCATCCCATTCTTGTTGTCAAGGTTGTAATGAAAATCACAGGCCTTGTGAGGTAATCTAGGGATTTTCTCTTATGTTTTATTAGTTGTTTTTTGAACTGTAATCCCAGTAATGAGCTAGTAACAAATCTCAGCCATATGTGTGAAACTACCAACTATCACCATCCTTTCAGTCCCAAATAGGATAACCAGAGCATAACTACTGTGAAGCAATACAATTATGAATTTCTTGAGGGGGAGAAAGGAAAGATAAGTGCATGGAAGTCAGCTAACACTGATGCACGGGTGGCTACAGCATGCGAAGGGTTAACAAGATTTTCATTTTAGATAGTTGCCGTAGTAACAATCAGAGAGCTCAGGCTGTATCTTTTCTATTTGTGGAGAATGTTTAGATTTACAGAGTAGCTCAGCTTATTATATATCTGCCTTGATTGCTGGATAAGGCTCGTTGATTAAAAACAGAATAAGATGCGCTTTTATAATACCCGGGAAAGCTGCGGCCCCCACCCCCACTCTGTGTCCCTCTTTGTCCAGGATTCTCCCAGCTCCCCAGCCTGGCTTCTCGCTCAGGTGGAGCTAAGAACTAAGTTTCCCTTCAACTTTCGGTGAGAAGGGGCTGGTGCCACCTGCACAGCATGCGGCATAGGCCACAGGTCTTGGCAGAAGCTGCCTGCTTCTAGCGGTGGTTTTGGACTTTTCTTCAAGCCATGCTCCATCCCGCGCAGAATGTAAGCATTGCTGCCTGTGTTTGATGTCACAGCTTGTTTGCGTTCCACCACTTAGTTGAAAGAAAGTTTGATGAAAAGTCAGAACTGCAGCAGAGAAAGGAAGAGGGCAGGTTTCCAAGTGTTTGTCACCCAAATGCTCCCCTTGAAATCAGCAGGAGCTGCCAGAGGTTCCTGGGCTCTGCAGGCTGGGAGAAGATGTGGAGCTTCCTGCCTTGTAGATTTTCAGTAACCACCTGGGCCTGGGCCTGGGCCCCTGCTCTGGGTGTCCCTGCTGGAGCAGGGGGTGGGCCAGGTAGACTCAGGAGGCCCTGCCTCAGCCATCTCTGGGACACTGATGTGACCACAAATGGTCTGAGGTAGTGATAATCAGGCGTGAAGCTCATTATTCATTTACTTTTCTTAAAAATGGAGACCTCTCACAAAGGACATGGCAGGGAACCACGCGTAAGAGGTTGCTCCCACAGGCAGCTACCAGGCAAGATGTAGCAACATGCTGCAGACAGCCTTAGACCCCACCTGAGAACCCTATCTCCAGAGAGCAGGAAAAAACCCCACTGCTTTGTCTGCTAGGTTCAAGCCTGCCTTGAACAGCTGCTACCAATTAGTGCCAAGTGATATGTGGTAGTTGTTTGAAACAGAGAGGGTGGCTGGAGTACTGTAGCATTTTAATGTCAACTTCTGTGACAAGAATAAGAGAAATTCTGGTATAAAGTTTTATGAACTTCTGTAGTTTGATAGCTGGGACTCTAATTCTGCCAATTTCTAAAGCTTTTGCTGTTTTAGAGCTTGATTTTTCATGTCACTGATGCTGTTTGTGTTGTTAGGCTGCTTTCTTGGCTGCGTAGCACATGTACTGAAGAGGAGCTTTCTTTTCCTTTTATTGACTTCACTGGGATATTGAAGTACTAAGAACTGGCTTTTTTTCTTTGGTCAGGTGTGTGAAAATTGATTTGGAAATTTTATTGGAAACAGAAGGGTTCTGATTTGTTTTTCTTTGAAACAGTAAAGGAAAAAATACCTTTTGGAATTAAAAATAATTATTTATGACACTGGTCCAAGCCAACAGTGGAATAGAGCTCTAATTTAATTGCTTAGATTCAGTGCACTGTGTAATGGTGGCCAGCATGATTCTTATCATCTGCTTAGAGTTTTCATTTCATAGGAAAAATAAATAAATACCTGCCTCTTATGAGATCAGTTCAAATTTGTTATTCTTTTGAATGTGTGCTCCTTCAGATATTTTGTCCGCTTCCATTTGAGGAACTTGGACCTAGGATCCTTCACAGGTTTTTCAGCTCCTGAAAGGTCTCATTAGAGAATATGGAGCTGAAGTGCTGCTGGGGCTTAACTGGCTTAAATAGTGGAATGCTGACTGGCCTGAGTCTGGCATCAATATTCCGAAGCCATAGATGTACCCAGCTATTCCATTCGTCATTTCTGCTGCATCTACACATGTAAATGAAATGGATCCATCAGTACTCTTTCAGCAGGCTGCAACAGTCTCTTTCAATACCATCATTTTAACTTGGGATACTAGTCTGAGTATATCCATCAGTCCAAGAAATACTTGTTGGTTTATAGTTAAATTTTTGGTGCGAATAATTTCAAAGAATTTTTTTTTTTTTTTTCTGATTGAAGGATACTTTATGTAAACTTGCCAAGCTGTCAGCTTCTGTGTCTATTGTTATGTAGTCCAGAAGTGATAATTTTTTTGAGTTCCCTAAGCTATGTTAAAATGAGATGGGAGTGGGTTTTATTCATTGTTATTTTCAAGTTATGAGCATAACACAAGGTCCCTGTCTCCCTTTTAGCCAGTCTTTTATGTGTAAATGTTTCATAAGTATCTGAATTTTCCAACAAAATGTATTTTCTTGGAACAGTTTTTATTTCTAGAAAGTCTTTTACCCTTACACCAAGCTCTATTGTCTTCAAAACCAAAAGCCTGAAAATAGCATTCCTACATTACTTCTTTGTTTCCCAATTTTAAGATCTATTATGCATAGTGTAGTGCATAATCATAATTATGCATTCATGATGATGTTTGTACTGGCTTAACTCAGGAATAGTGTGAGGAAAGCTAATCTCGAAGCTACAGGCTGTTTTCCTGCACTTTAGATTCTGATCTGAGCTGTTTGTTGAGTCTTACTGGAACCAGACCCCTTATGCACCAGTCCTGCTGCTGGACTCTCCATCATTATCTCCCGTCCCAGTGAAGGACCTTCACCCATCCCTTTACATTTTTTTTTCATGCAAACTTGCTTCGTTGCAGTTCTTCGTCATGCTGCATATAATCAGTCCACTGAAGTAATTTAGATGAGAGCCGTGTTACATGACTATGTCATACAAGTTACAAAAATCAGGATCCTTTTCATCTGCCATTGGCCATTCTAGGGAAATTCATTTTCATTTTTATGTATGTGAGAAAAGGAGAAAAAAAAGTCCTCAAGCTGTTAAGACAGTGGGGGAAAAAATGTCCTGATGATGTAATGAAACATACTTTTTAGCTGAAAGATATAATTGCACACAAAGTAAAGGTAATACTATGTTCAGTTCATCTTCTTGGTGCAAAACTTCTGAAAAAAAAATGTAATCACCATTAATCCATAATTCAGATCTCATTTTTCATCACGTTGAAGAGAAAGTGCTGAATCTTGAAATATGATTTCTCTGAGATTAATATTTTCCCCATATTAATCTGTTTTTCAGTAGCATTGTTAGTTATTTAAAAATCTGTACAAAAAGCTGATGGAATAGAAAGGAGATTAAAAATCCTAAAATATTTTATAGTGATGTGTAAATTTCTATTAAACTAATTTCCTTGTTAGGTCTGTATTCGTGCGGGTTTTTTTTCTTTTTTCTTTTTTTTTTTTTCTTTTTAACTGTAGTATTTGGGAAGTTTTCAGTGGAATAAAAAATAAATACTTTTTAAATATGAAAATACTAAATATATTTTACAAAAGTTTAACCAAGTAAAGGAAATTTTATAAAATTCTATATTTAACAATCAGAAAATAGAAATTATACTTGGAAGCGAAGAGAGGATAATCCAACATTCTAATTATTTACAAACTTTTGCATCAGAATGTTGCACTGTGTAAGTTAATTCTTCTCCTTATTAACTGCAAACAAGAAAGAATGGAGAATCACTGAAAAGTACTGACAGAACTTCCAGTTTATTTTTACTAGAAGTAGTCAAGGATGATGCATAACACAGCAGTGTACCAACCAGTAGCACACTCACAGGAGATGATTTAAATTGTGGCTTTTTTTTTCTTTTTCTTTTTCTTTTTTTTAATGGATACAAGATTTTAAAGCTATTCTTAAGTAGATTGTCCTTGATTTTACATTATCCTGGCTGGGTTCCATTTCTTCCATTTACTGTGGTACTGAGTGGGTAAAAAATATCCTACTGTCTGCTTAATACTGTTGGAATTTTCTACATGAAGATGTAAGTAGGAATTAGGTTTTGCCCCATAATTATATATTAAATCAGTGTTAAAATACATTTGTAATCAAATCCTTTCGTATCCCAAGGCCACACATTTGATACAGTACATTGGAAGGTCAGAATACTTAGCTGAGTATACACCCCTTGAGACTCAACAGATGTACAGATATGCGGCCTAATCCAAAAAACGCATTCGTAAGTCTGGAAGATCAGAATTGAGCCTTAATTCTCTAAAGGACTGTCGCAATGTTGTGTGGTCCTTTCATCCAAATTAGAATGATTCATTATGTCTAGTCCATTAGCACCATCAGGGATAGGTGTGGGCCATAAAATCTGCATTAGGATTTCTAAATATGTCAAGGGTAATCTTAAAATGAGATAAACTCTGATGTTTTAACTGAACTAAAAATAATTAATCAAAGTGGTTGTTGAATTGTGCCTTAAACATTTCTTAAATGATTATGCTGTCCTTACAAATCTAAAACTTAGTTTTCAAACTTGCACAGATGACTTTATATTGGATTTATGTTGCTACTTTAAAAATATACCCTATTTCATGTTGGTAAAGTTATATCTAAAATTATCTAATTTAAAAAGTACATAAAGATCTTTAAAAAATTGGGAAAAAAGCTCAGGATGTGTATTCTGTTCCCTAATTCTCTTCCAAATTATTTAGGTAGGTACATAATTTATATGTAATATTTTGAGTGCATTCAGAGTGTATACCACTGAAGTTCCAGTATTGTTTCACACATCATCATGAGAATAACATTATAATGCCTAATCCATTGACTGAAATATCTTTGTATTACATATGTTTCACAAAAGGCCTCAGGATTCATTGGAAATATAATTGTAATAGGATTTCAATGGATTATATATTAAAAATACTGTACAAATATATACAAATAATATTTTGTAACTTTTTGTTTTTGGAAAAAAAAAAAAAAAGTGAAATTAAATAATACCATCTTTTACTGTTTCTAAAGCATGACCTTCACTTACTCACGTTCTACGTTAAGAGCATTCACTTTTCCAAAGTAAAATACACAACTTCTGTTTGCAGAACAACTTCTTTGTTACAGACAAAGAAATGATAAAATACAATAAGCAGAATCAATAAACTACTAACTAATCTATAGTCATGTGTAATGGATTGTTTATAGAAGGCTTTATGTCTGTCCTTTTTTGTTTTTGTATTTTAATGGATTCTTCAGATAAAAATAAATTAATATTATATATGCTAAATGAAATTTGAACTTCTGGAAATGATGATTTAAATAATCTATTCCAGGGAAAAAGGAAAATAAAATTACAAAAGATAAAAACATCCAAAATTACTACAGAACAGAAATTGTTCAGAGTCATACTGCAAATATACTGTAGGTATAGGGATCATTGTTGACTG
Source organism: Phasianus colchicus (assembly GCF_987193195.1). NCBI lineage: Eukaryota > Metazoa > Chordata > Aves > Galliformes > Phasianidae > Phasianus > Phasianus colchicus. The sequence goes on from NC_143438.1 coordinate 76,386,986, forward strand.
TTTCAGAGTAAAATGGATGATAGGAACAGGCAGAATTAACCCGTGTGCAGTATAAATATCTTCATGTCTTCTACAGAAATCTTGGTAATTGTCTCTTCTATCATCTGAAATGCATGTTGTTGTATTAACTCCCCTAGTTCCACAGGTGGAAAAGGAACAAGGGTCAAATGATTAACATGGATTCACTGTTTATTCCAGAATTTAATCTAAGTCCATCCAACGTAAGCCAGATGTTTGTAAAAGTGCAGCTGAACCTTACTAAGGAGAGTACTCATTGACTTAATACTAAAGATGTTCAGCAGAAGTTAAAGAAGGTATGCTTAAGCAAGCACATTTGGAAAACATTTACTAGCAAATAACAAAATGATCTCATTACTAGAAAAAGACATTTTAGACAATAATTTGCAATATAGAAGTTTACTCGAGTAGGAAAAATGCACTGATAATTCAGGGTGAAAGTAAGCGTGCAGAACTGTATTATATCTTGTCATGAGAGATATGTAGTGTGATTTCATCTGTACAGGTGCTTGTCACCTGTGAAACAGTATTAGCAAAAGTATTTGACTTCAAAGTGAAACAGAAAAGTTCAACACCCATGCAGTACCTGAACACTAAAGCACAGTCATATGGGCAAGCTACCCAAGGGTACCAACGCACAGAACACAGACAATTTGCTTAGCATTTCACTACATTTGAGAAGATCCTTGTTAATTATATTTGTATCCATCACAACACCAACTAAGAATACGGTCTAGTCACAGGAGTGATGGCAGAATGCACTCCTGTCCTTCCTATGGTCTTCGGGAAAAAGAAGAGTTGGCTAGATGTAGCTAGATGGATACATACAAAATGGAGGAAAGGGAAAAGTAGGAGAACAGGGAGGGAGAGAAGTGGCTGTCAAGCTAGGGGCCAAGGTGAATTGACTTTATAGAAGGGAAGGGCAGGGCTATAAAACACATAAACATGGGGCAGTGAGGGAAGGGAAAGCTTACTAAGTTTTCAGAGGTCCAGTTTCTTGCTTTTGCTTTCCTGTTCCTATTGGCTGTCACATCCTCCAGAGCCACATGACAGGCAGCCAGAAAGAGCTGTACAAACCTTCAGCTGCAACCAAGTGTCCATGCTTTGTGCTCCACAATATGAAATAAGAATTTTTCTGGGGAAGAGTTTGAAGATAGATTCCAAAAGTACCCCAGATATAAAAAAACATACAGTAAAATAATTATCTCTATATAGCTATTGTTTTTTACAATAAATCTAGATTTTAAGACAATTTGGCAAATATTTAATTGCACAACTTACAAGCTAGAATGACTAATTATAGCTGCATTATGATGAACTTTTTATGTGAATCTCCATTATCCTTCTATTAGTACCATTACATTTCTGAGATTAGGAAAGTGGAATGTCCCTCAGCATTTGACAGTACATGCTAAGTAAAAGGGTTGGTGTTGTATGAATAGGTCATGAATGTCCTGATCCTGGATGATTCCACTTCTCTAAACACTGAAAAAGGTACTGAAGGATGAAAGTGCTCCCAGAAGGCGCTACTGAAGCTCTATTCAGACAGCATGACTGAGGACCACTGCTGGGACTTAGTGAAAAAGCATCCTCCATGCTCAGTCCAAGAGATCAATCTCTGCTTCTGGATTTGCAGAATGCAAGCATGGCTTGAAATTATATTACATTTCCAGCCCTGCAAAAGTTTGTAATTCTGAGTTATGCACCTTATAAATTGCCATTATTTACTTAATCCTCATTTTCAGATTATGTAGAACAAGCTAAAGTTGTTTTTTTATGGCAGCTATTATTTTATACCAAAGTTACTGTGAAATTAGATTTTTTTTTTTTTTTTTTTTTTTTTTTTTTTTTAGTGTAAAAGGATACATTCTAGCTGGGGAGTATGAAATGATCTCAACATTTGTTGTGTATTTGGCTTGTATTAAGGGCATTTGTCACCAGGCATATTTGATATTAATAAAGAATTTGGAATCATGTTGAAGTCATGACAAGTGTTGGAAAATATTAATAGACCTAGGATGTATTTTTTTTTGTTTGAATATTTTCATTGGTCCATTTAAGGTTTGTGGTTGTATGGTGAAATGTATGTTCAGCTTTGTCACTTGACAAGTGATGATCTCTTGGGGTAAACAGCAGGGTTTCTCAGTTGCAGGGAATCCCAGCTGTCTTTTGGGATTCCATCTGTGTGTACATTTCTTTTTTTCTACTTGATTTTTTTATGATTTTTTTTCTTCTTTCTTTTTGAGATAGACCATTTAAAGGCTTTGATTTGGCAGCAGACTTTTCAAATATTACCAATTATTTATCCTCTACTATCACCTCAAAAAAAATGATGAAGGCACTGCTACTTCAGACAAGTGAAATATTGAAATATATATCCAAATGTAAAATGTCAAATATAGACCAAAAGTGATGCAAGTTGTTTTACAATTGCTGGTAATTGGGTACAGCACTGCTGTGTTAACCACCATTGCTACATAGTCCAGAATTCCAGAATCCTGGATGGAAGAAGGCATGAGGACTTTGTTCCCCCTGTGTTGTCCAATATACTGGGGAGTCCCACTCACCCTTCTCCATCACTAATTTCATGGCCATAACAGGCAACAATTTGTTCATGTTTGTTCTATCTTTCCAGTTAGCATGGCAGAACACCAGGTACATCTGTGCAGGTGAACAGGCTCAAGCACTCCTTTCATCTAGCCCTAACCACAGGCTAATGCTTCAACACTCCTCTGAAACAGTGGATCCCTTAAAGTTGTGAAGTAGTAATTAAAACAGTTCTCCCAGGTCTGTCAGCAGATTCAGATAAAATTAACTGCATTTATTACATTTTCATGAGATTTTAAAAAAGAAAAAATTAACCACAAGGACTAAGGAATGCAAAATTTACCTTGTGTTTAGTTTTAGTTTCAGGATCTCACTGATAGACATAGCAGGGCAGGAGGGTGCTGTGAAAACTGAAATTCTGGTATCATTGCATAGTTCCAGAGCAGGTGGAAACTGCAAAGTCTTTGTTTTAATTGGTGCGATTTGTCATTGGTGTGGAACCATGAAACTGAAATCCTCTCCACATCTTAAATCTTGTGGAGAGGAGTTGCCTCTTTGTGTCTGGCACAGAAAGCCATGGCACTGTGGAGTGCTGCCAGCATGGACTGGCAACCCTTGAAATAAAAATTCTTCCAAGAATCCTTGTTGGAAAAGGTAAGATTTTTTTTCCGGGAAGCTGCAGAAATGAAAACTGAAAGATGGTCCAGCACACAAATTAACAAAAATGGGAGCTATGTTTGTCTGTCCACTGAGCTTGTATTAGGCTTTGATTATTGTAAATCAATTTTGATGAACAAATAAGCTAAGATAGTCAATGTAAGTTTGAGGTGATATGGTGAAGCTACCACCCTTCTCATTTCTCAGAAATGTCTTGGGACAAATATTAATTAAGTAGGAATAGACGGAGACCTATGCAAATCTCTGCTATTATTCAGTCCCAAATGACCTCTTGGGAGACCTTCCCAACTGAGCTGATTTGATGAACTAATAAAGTTTTGCTGTATTGAGTATGGTGACCACCAAAGTTGAACTTTACCTCTTCAGCGAGGACATTTTGCATATTCATGGTGTCAGAAGATACGTCAACCCTGTGACGATTAAACTGAATTTAAATTGAATTTCAATGTTGAAACCTCTGTAAGTATAACTGGGTTTTTCCTATGCAAGATATGTGTCTGAAGGCACCTTAGGTATATTCGCAGGTCTTCTCCCATTACAATCAGTTTTTAATTTGCTGTCGAAAGTAACACTCCACTGTGGGACATTAGAATTTTCTACAAGGGCATGAAGGCATTTTGGCAATCTTGTATCATTTATGGCAATGCGGACTCTTTGGAAGATTTTTAAAGAAAATCTGTGGGAATCAGAAGACAATCAGAAGTAAAGCCCTTGAAAATGTCAAGTAGACAGCAGCTAGCCTCTGTTTTGGTGAGAATACTTTAAGGAGATAGTTTTGACTTTACATTTTACTGGGAAAAAAGGTGAAGAAAGAAATGTAGTGATTTTTCAATAAACAATTCATCTCCTTACATAACATTGAACACTTTTTGGAAAGCCATGCCTGGAAAAGTGTAGCTATGTCACAGGGACTTACTGAACATCAGCTTAGTATGTATTTCTTGCTCTGGTCCAGATTCTTGGGAAACAGCTAGCAATGATCAGGCACTTGACATCAGAATTTCAGTGATATCAAACAACTTGCTCATACCATATTTCTCTTCAGCGTGGGAGTTTCGTCAAGTTTCTGGCAGGCCACACACATCATATGTTAGAAACCTATGCAGGGAAGAGCCCATCTAACATTACCTTGTCAGCACTGATTCCTTTTAGCAAGAGTGCAAACTATTTCGACCCTCTGAGATGGCTATTTTTATCTCCATTAACCTCTTGACAGAATATAAACATTTATTGAGAGTTGCCTCCCTTGTTTGTCCAGTTGCTTCAGAGGTTATTGAAAAGTGGATGTCTGCTTGACCTCTTTTATCCTCATTAGCTATTTCTAATTGTTCCCCAAGAGATCACAATTTCAGCCCTTTTTGTCCTCATCAAAGTTGTCTGGTTATGGTGCATACGAAGACATTAGCAGAAATGACGTTTTCAGGTAAAAATCTTTCCAGTGCAGAGCACATGCTTTTGTAGTGCAGAGCAATGAACAACACTGCAGATTTTTAATGTACCCTTGTTTCTAAAATTTTAGGTTCCTCTTGTATGGCCCCATTTTATGGACATCTGTGTTAGGAAATCCCTATTAATTATATTGAGGCAACAGACAGGATTATTTAGTAAGCTTTAGAACAATTATTAATAGGTTTGTTGAGAACGCCCAACTAAGTGTTCCTGCAAAATGTATACATTTTATGAATTGCAGGATGATTTTTACTGTATGCTCTGAGAATATTAACTTAATTCTTGTGGGATTATGACCTAAAGCTGGAAGGAGACCTCTTAGGGAAGATGTAATTGCTTTGTGTAACTACCTGAAGGGAAGCTGTAGTGAGCTGGGGGTCGGCCTCTTCTCTCATGTAACTGGTGATAGGACTAGAGGGAATGGCTTCAAGCTGTGCCAGGGAAGATTCAGGCTGGACATTAGGAAATACTACTTCTCCGAAAAAGTGGTCAGGCACTGGAATGGGCTGCCCAGGGAGGTGGTGGAATCACCGACCCTGGAGGTGTTCAAGGAACATTTGGATGTTGTGTTGAGGGACATGGTTTAGTGAAAGCTGTTGGTGATACGTGATGGTTGGACTGGGTGATCCTGTGGGTCTTTTCCAACTTCGGAGATTCTGTGATTCTGTGATGATGAAGAATCATAGAATCATAGAACTATGGAATGGCTTGAGTTGAAAGGGTCCATAATGATCATCCCATTCCAACCCCCTGCCATGGGCAGAGTTTCCAACCATTAGACCAGGTTGCCTTGAAAATCTCCAGAGATAGGGCATCCACAGCTTCTCTGGGCAGCCTGTGCCAGTGCCTCAATACCCTCTGATTAAAAATTTCCTTGTAACATCTAATCTAAATCTCCCCTCTTTTAGTTTAAAACTGTTTCAGCCTGTCCTATAACTGTAACTAAAGCAAGGTTCAAGGAAGAAACAGTATTAAGTTGAAGGAGCCGGTTTTTTTTCAGCAGCTTTCTCCGGTGAGGAACCTGATCATGGCTGGTTGAGTCATAGAAGTGGGACCACGATGTATGATCCACAGATGCTAGCATTGCTGTGGACCCAGTGTATGAATGCAAGATGGTTCATCAGCCAACTGCCCACACATGCCCTTCACATCTGATGCCTGGCTCTCTCCCACATGCACTCCATCTGAGCAGGTTTCCCCCTAACAAATAACCTCTTCCCCACCATTTCTCCTCGTTGCTTTGTCATTTCTGCTCCTTCTGCCCTGGTTGTTCTCCTCATTTTCAACTGGACTTCCAGCTTTCTGGTGAAGCAATTTTGCCCTGCCAACAGTTTCTTCTGTGTTGATCCAAGAAAGCCCCTTTTTGCATGCATTGGTAGATCTCAGCTATGGTTGTACATCTGGGGCAGAGGATGTGGCAGGTCTCATTCAGGTATCTCAAATAGACAGGTCTCGGGGTTCACAGGTTGCAGGCAGTGCCTTAAATCCACAGACACTTAGTGCAGATTAAAAGGCACTGGTGTAATGCGCTCAAAGCACGATATCCTGCTTTACAAGCGGGTTGCCGCATTCTGCACCAGCTTCAGCTTTCAAATGGATTTAAAATGTAGCCTCAGGTATAGCGCATTGCAGTAGTCTAATCTTGAGGTGATAAAGGCATGACTGATTTAACCATAGCTTCTTGTTATCTTGGACTGGGGTCTTTTCATTTTAACCATTTTAGGGAAATGGCCTTTCCTGAATCAGCAAGCTTGCTTCAATTCTTACTATGAAATAAGCCACAACAAGAGCCAACCTCTGTCACTTGTGAACACCTTCTGTGAACGTGTGAACCGCACGGATGCCAGACCCCAAGAACCTCAACGGTGGTCTTGACTCATCTTACAGCTCACACAGTACACCACTGAGTGACTTCAAAGGGAAGCCATTGGCAGCTGCCAAGCTTTACAAGCAGCCAGAGCCTTGTGAAGTTTTGCTTTCATATTAGGAGTTTATTTACATACCTGCACAGTGCAAGAGCACAGCTATGGGAAGGTGGGAAATGTGTTTTAGGTGTCCACTGGCTCTGGTGGACTGATAGAGCTGCAAGATGAAATGCCCTGTACCTCCTGTGGCCTGCCTGTGGTGCCCCGTTACCGTTGACAGCTGAAATGGTGACAAGCTTTACCAGCAAGCTGACCTGGAAGCTAGTTTAGTGATCTCCTTGTAGTTCTTTAAGGTTGAAAAAAAACTCTATCAACAGTGTTCAGCTAAGTGGACTCACATCCTAACTGCTGGTGCTCACTGTGCTCCTGCCGCTGCACATCGGAGTGGATGAGGCACCAGCCTGGGCTCGTCTCATTGCCTGGAAGAAACCAGGGCACTAGCCTGGGACTAAGCCTCCCCACTTACTAAAAGAGAAATTAATCTCCATGAGAAAGTCAAGCGGTATCTCTGTATCTTATTTCTTCCTCAGCAGTATGTGGTTAAGTATAATCCTTTCCCAGGACATATTATTCGTCCTGTCTATGTAGATAATAAACTATTGCCCAGCACAAGAAGATCCTGATGTTATTTGAGGCTTTTTGATACCACCTTAATGCAAATATTAATACCTTACAGATGGGAGAGAAACAATTAAATGGCAGATGTCTGAAAAAGGAATTGGATCTTATGAAAATTAAATAGATGATCTCTTCTGCTCTTGAAGGCTAATTTTTTATTATTATTATTTTCATTTTCTTTCTTTCTTTTTTCTTTTTTCTTTTTTCTTTTTTTTTTTTTTTTTTTTTTTTAACTTGGCCTCCAGCTTGAAAAATAGACTTGTTTGAATGCATGAATCATTGATGGTATACTTGGAAAAGTCCATTACCTGGATAATATTGCACTATCAGCTGATTGCACTTGGGATTACCAGAAACTGAGAGCATATATAAGCACAAAGGACATGTTAAAGGTTTCACTGAAATGGCAGGTGAAGAAATTCAGCATGTGGTAGGAGCTTGCCCCAGCCCTCCTCTTCCTTATTGCTGTGCAGTCAAGGTTGCTAGCAGTTGTGCTAAAGCTTATATTAAATATAGGTAGGATTCTCAGCTCTGTGAAGAATAGCCACTCTTCCATTTCTGTAGCATCCTTATGCTGCCATGGTGTAAATGACACTGAAATCCAGATTCCCCTATAGTAGGATGCCGAGATAAAATTTTGATTGCCTTTCATTTTATATCTTGCATTTCTTTATCAGTTCATCCCTCACTCGTATCGCTATTTTCTGTGCAATCCAGATGTAAATAATTTGCACTGATTTCCTATTGATAATATCAGACTTCTTGATAATTTATATAGGAAGTTATTAACTTTTTTTTTTTTTAATGTGTTGTTATGCAGCAGAACGCAGTTTTAAATTCAGATTTCCAACACATGCAGCAGGGATAACTTTTAATATTTCTCATATGCAAACGCACCTTCTGCAGTTCTGTGTATGAAAGGCGATATTAGGAATAGAGACATTGCATGTCTCTGTTTTCAGTACTTCTAAACTACGTAGGTGTGCTGTTGCTAGCTTTTACATTCCTTTCCACTCATTTCATTCCTCACTTTATATCTGTTTCTTCCAAAACTTCAGGACAATGAATAACATTTTGCAGTGTATATGGAAGAAGTGTGAAAAATTTGAATGAAGAATGCAAAATTTAAAATGCAAATTAAGCAAGAAATATTTCATAAAAAAGTATTAGAAAATAAACATCAGAGTAATCCTGAAAATAGGTAGAACTATGGCATTCAGTATCTGATTTATTTCATTATCTTTTTTAAAATATTGATATATAATAAATTATACCGAGTACATTATTTTATAAGTTTATGAAGTTAAACTTGTGTAAGATTATGAATTCGATCCTAATATAACCAATGTTTTAAATAGTTTAATTTTGATGGAATGTAGAGTATTATATGATAACTCTTATTATAATTTGCTGCATTTCTAAGCCAGTCCTAGATAATAAATATGGCCATTGCATCAGGAATGCGCAGATGAATATATGATTTTTTGTATTCTAAGATTCGTAAAATCATAGAGAATATTGCCTGTAAAACCTAGCTGGGGCCAGCTGAAGCATTACTGATGGAATGTGAAACAATCACAATATCTTAAAGAAGGCTGGAATATCTTAGACAAGATTGTATCCCAGAGAAAAAACAAAAAATTAAAGTAAAGTTGAAAGTTATGCGATGACTGTATATACTCTATTTTGTAGTTTCAAATTTGGTAAGAATTGTGAATTCCTGAAGTCATTTCAACTTTTTTCCATTTTTTTGCCATTTTAAAGGACTTAAGTATAAATAGGTTTGAAGTCTTCAACTTATCTCCTCAAATGCCAGATTCTCTAAATATAAAATCTCAAAAAATGCAGTAGATGATTTTGTTATATGTGCATCTCGTTGCCCGTTAGCCTTTCAGGGTGTCATACTTCACTTCTGTGCCTTTCAGATCATTAATTCAACTTCTTTTATTGTTTTTGTGGAGACAAAGCGTACTGAATCATTAACATTATTATTTCAGACATAGTAAAATCACACATCAACACTTTGCAAAGGGGAAAAAGTTTCATTATCCATTCAGAACAATTTCCTATGATAATACAAATGTTACCCTGGACAGATCTTTGAAATGGATACCGATTCTTTAAATTCTTTCCTGTCTGTTTCAGGAAATGGTGAGATCCTGCTGATAATGCAGTACAATGTGTCTGAAGTTCACTTCTAAACAGTGGCTCTTTGCTGTGAAAGTCATCTACATTCCCTTTATAATTCACGGCCACCAGAGATCTGCTTAATCGCTGCGATCTGATCCAATATCATTTAGAAAAATCCTTGATAATACTTCCACTATACAGTCAATGAAAAAACCAAAGCATACTGCTTGTGTCTTCTTAAAAAAATTCTGAAGCAGGGGAATAAGACATTGGCTTATGGGTTGGGAGATTTTGTTGTTGGCAAATAAAATGATTATTAATAATATTATTCAAGTTCTTAATCAAGGCAAGCAAATGGCATCTGTTTGTTATCATCCTTCCTACAGAAGACAAAGGCTTCCGTCCCTATGGTACTGACTGCTGGCCCCAAGTGGTTGCTGGATGTGACTTGGCAAGGAGTAGAAGACAACAAAAACAACTGCATTGTGTACAGCAAAGGTAAACACAAGCTGATTTTTTGCTCTACTTTCTTGTGCTGGGTATTGACAAAAGATATACCTATTGCGTAACAGGACAATGGATAGTTTGACTTCCCTCAAACTGGAATAGTTTTCCATCTGTTTTTGCTACCACATTCTTGTTATGCTTTTTCTTCCGTTGAATGATATAAAACCCCTTACAATGTCTGTAGTGTACTAAATGCTTTATAAACACAGAAGAATGTCAGCCAACATGAAATACTGTTTCTGAAAGTTGGTGCCTCTTGGTAAACCTCAGTGAAGTCTTTACAGCTGAAATAGGTGAATATTTTCTAACATTTTATAGGACATACCAGAAAGCATTTCTCCATGTTACATTACATTACAGACTCCTAACTGAAATCTTCTTTTATAAGAAGAATTTGAACTTGATTCGACTGTGATAAGACTTCATGTCAGCATGGAAACAGAAGATAACTGGGACTGGATTACAGGGCTGTAACTTCTGACATTCCAGTCTCTGCATGATGATGCTACACTGTAATGCATTAGCTAATGGGAATGCATATCATATCTGCTTTATGTGAGTTTTCAGATTTGCTCAAGTCAGTATGAGTTCTTATGAGGCCCCCCAGACATGCTTTATCTAACCTACCACATCTAATAGCTACTTTGATTCAAGATGCTTTTGTTTTTATCCAGAGAGCCTTGAGTTCTTGGGTTTGTCGTGCAGTGGACTATATACCAGGCTGTTTGGTCACTCACTGTGAAAGCTTTGTAAAATTTGGTCATAGTATCATTGCAGTGTATTAAAAATAGTGCTTGAATACACAGAATAATTTATTTAGTGTAGCTGTTTTTGGAATTCTGTTGAAGATCATGTTGCAAAACTATGACTTTCCTTCCTTGCATTTCAATCACCAGTCTCAGCACTTTGTGAATGCTTCAGAACATGTACTGTTCTCGTTTAATTTCTTTTAGGTTTTATTTCCAACCAAACAGACCTACTGAGATCAAAGATTTGTTTGCTGAGGCAACCTAGTGACCATTTCAGCACATAAGCATCCAGGCAAATAAGCACCCATATCAATATATTAACATACAAAACACTAATCATAACATCAAAGACTCCTAAAAACTTACTAGAAACAATTACAACTTGTTCCTATAATCATTGCAATTTATACACTTATAAGAGGATTGCTTTTAAACTACCACAAGCCTTTGAAAGTTGAAAAGCTGAAAACAGGGAATTTGCATGTTAAAAATGAGTTACACACCAGGGTCTTATAAATTCCTTCTATTATAATTACAGAATGCCAGCATATTCATTCTGCAACCTGAAACACCTGCAGTACTAAAGAACTGGGCTCACAGCTAAAAAGGGTTGAGCTGCCCTTCCTTCACAGCTTTCTGATTGCTGCCCAAGTGAAAAAAGTTGCAGTGTGCTGAAATACAGGGAGGGTTTTCCCTATATAGAGAAAGGTTTTCTCCTGCATACTGAACTGTATGAATATGGTTCACAGGCAAAGTTTTTTTGCAACAACTTTTTAATGTAATGAGAAATTACTTTCAGTCTAAAATATAACTTCTGCAAATTCCCATAGGATGCTGTCTTATCAAGTATTATATTCTTTCTGTAATTATAATAGTACTTAGCACATATATACCAGTAAGACTTTTCATCTTCAAAGTACCTTACAAACACTAACTAATTCATTAGACAGTTTCAGTGCTGTGTGATTGAATCTATTGATTTCTTTTTTTAATAATAAGAACTTACTTTCTGCGATTCAGCACAGTTTAAGCAGACCAAAACATTACTTTTCATTCTGATGTGCTGGATTTTGCTTCACTGATGATACTTGTTATTTTAGTATTTCATTAAGAATGTAGAGTAATAGTCATACAGTGCTCATTTATAACCCTAGGTTATAAATGCATGTTAAAAACCTGGAATTTGACTAAACTATGTAGGAAATAAGTTCGTACCTTCAATGAGTTCTGTTCATCTCTTTGCACTTGGCACTGGCTGTACTGTTGTTCATTAAGCACCTACCCTTGCCTTGAGGCCTGCTTGGATTTTCGTACTACAAAGATTAATTGGCTTGGATCACAAAACAATGTCAAATAGAAGATGGTAAAATAAATAAATATAATAACGTTTCTTCCTTCAATTTGTATCTCATCATTCCAGATCACATTGCCTTGATTTGTGTTCGCATTCTGTCTCCCACAGTGCCATTACTTCTAATGAAATGGTGTCAGCTGGCATGAAGTTGTAATTTGATGTTATTTTGTAGTTGCATGTGTATAATTTTGTTAGCTTGTTTAGCAATACATTGTTATTTTGGAAAGCAATTAGCTGAACAAATGTGTGGAATTGTACATGTAGTGGATTTGGTCACCTGGGAGCTCTTTTCCTCACTATATCCAAGATAAGATGAATGGAATAAATTGGCACGCTTCTAAAAGGGAAGTAAGTTCTAGAATTTGCTATCAGAACATGTTACTAGTCAATGAGTTGACTTGGAAGTGCATACCATATTTCCTTTGAGCTGTAATAATATAGTGAAATCTTGGGAACATAATTTTTCCCAGACCTTTTAGAAGAGCACAGGACCATCAGACTGACTTCCAGTTCACTAGAGGCTAAAGACATCTTAGTCAGCCACACACTGCATATAGAATGATCACAGGCACATTTTCAATCCCAGAAGAGGTATAGTATAGCTTCTATGCCATGTAGTTCCTATTGAAAATGAATCTCATCAGGGTACATAGCTCCCTTTTTGCCTTCAAAACTCTCCATAATACTTTCACTAGATAAGCAAACACGTGTGCATGTGTGTGTGTGTGTGTGTGTGTGTGTGTGTGTATGAAGTACATCTATTAGAATCATAGAATCCTCAGAGCTGGAAGGGATGTTTAAAGATCATCTAGTCCAACTCCCCTGTACTGGATGTCCACTGCTAGATCAGGTTGCTCAGAGCCTGGTCCAGGATTATGTTGCTCTGTTGTTACAGTGAAATCACAACTAATCTTCAAGTTAAAATTTAAATTAAGAAATTGGTTATTTAAAATCACTCAGCAAAGCACTTTCAGAGTGAATAGCTATGAAATAATTATTTGGTGTCTGAAATCGATTCTGTTTAGTCCAGGATCGCTAATTTCTGTCTGTTGTTTTTTTATCTGCATTTCACCATCACTAGAACAAATCAGGAAAACGAAAAGCAGCTTATTAATGCCCCTTTTTACAAGTTCTGATGCAAACTGGCTGTTCATGGCATGTGTCATTATTGCATTCTATTCTTTTTAAGGGAAACTTTCACAGCTATAATTAAAAGATATGCTATTTTTGTTGTAATATTTATGTCAAACTTTTATCGTGTTTCAAAAATAGTTTCAATTCAATTTACAAAATTTAAGAGATGTCCTAGACATAGTAACTGAAATTTAAGAGAGATTTTAGGAATTGTACTTTATATAGAATCAAGAATCTCTTCAGAAAGCTGCAAAATACCAGTAACTCAAGTAAGATCTTGTAGAAGGTGTTAACGCATGAATTCATTGCACTTTACTTGAGAAGCATTCATGCACCATTGTGCACCAGGTCTGGTAAATCCCTAGAACTAGAGGTAGGAGCCCCTCGACAGCCTAGGAGGGATGGGGTATTAACTGCAAATCTTTTCTTGGGACCGAAAGAGATTTTAAAAAATGGAAAAGAATAGACACCGTGTAGAAACTACAGTTGCACAGACTGATAACCACACTCACACAACAGACGTTTTTATAGATATTATTTGAGCCATTTATGTGAAATGTATGGATACCGTATGTTTAGTGGCATTGTTAAAACAGGGTGTCTGTACAAATATTTAGCTGTGGGAATTATAAAATCATAAGGCGATTAAGTTAGCTAGTTGTGAAATTCCAATATTGCTTTTTAAATGACTTCAGGATATAGGAGGTACTAAGGTTATTATCTGTTATCAGGAATACAGCGGAATTGTACGACTGGATAATAACTAAACAACTGACACAATGTAAAATTACATTATCAGTGTGTTAAAACAAAATTGCGCCCTAAAGGAGTCTACATGCCAGCTCAGAGCTGCAGTGTAATTATGCTTAACTCTGATAATTAAAATACAACGGAGATCAACAGAATCATTTTCATTAAGAAAATTATTAATGATGGTGGTATAACAGTAATTGATTGCAGAGCACCACAGGATAACTCTGTGCAGGAAAACCAACATCTTTGAGTCTGTGGCTGGGACCGGCTGGTCGTGTTGCGCAGTGCCAAGGCAGCTCCTGGCACGGGTGGGAGCTGCTAGCTATGCGGCATGCTGGGCCTGGCAGCTGGTGGCTGATGAAGCCTATGGCTGGGATCTGGCAGCGGGACGGGGCGGAGTGGGGTTGGAGATGGGACGAGCTAACCGCAGCTCACCTGCCTCGGAGCTTCCTATCGTTCCGTGTCGCGTTAGGCGCTGTTTGCTTTTGTGTTTACATGAGTGATTTACTGATGTTATTTCCTTCACTGCCTGGCTTCGCTGAGTAGTTTATGCCTTTGTTATTACTGCGAGGATTCGGGAGGAGAAAAAATGTCCTCACTCCAGTGTGGTTCCCAAGTGAGATGGGAGTGAATAATTCCAGGGGCTGGAGCTGTTAATTGCCCCGATGGTATTACCACATGATAGCAATGCCATAAAGAGCCTCCATCCCTCTGCAAGTGAAATCAGCCAGGGCCCGTGGAGAGACCATAACAAAGTTCTGGCAATGGACGATGTTGCCTAAGGACAAGAAGCAAGTGGTTTCATTTTCTCGTATAAATAGGAGGGAAATATTGTGCAGAGCACTTCCCCATGAGCTCAAGACTGGGTGCTTACTCTTAACAGATGTTGCTTTTGAAAGCTGCCCAAAAATGTCCATTCTCCAATCACAATAGAGAATAGGCCTGCTAGGGTGGATTTATGGGATGAGATTAGTTAAAATGACAGCTGCCCACGCTGAAACTGTGTCATGCAGCTAATTTGTAAGAGGAAATGAGAGGCGAGGCAGCAAGTGAGAAGGAAGAGCAGGAGCTGGGCTCTGTAGCACTGGGCACCCAAATCTGCCAGCACTGCTCGCCCATGCTCTGCCCCAACACTGACAAAGTCAGGCAGTAATTACCTACATAAAACTGCTCTAGTACTGCACAAGTGTGGGATGAGTTATTTGGTTAATGGCATTGAAGATACAAATGCTGCAAGAAGGTTACATGAGATTTCTAGTAAGAATCGGAGGTCATTTTTAATTAATATTCCTCATTTAAAGTACTCAGTCTACTTTTTTAACATGTAAGAAAAGTCAGTTGTTACAACAAAAGGATTTAAAATTTTTTGTTTAGCGAGACAGAATTACTTTTCTTAATTGTTCTGTGAGGTCCTTGATAGAATTTTCTCCTAGTGAATGAGCTAGCAAATACTCTTTTTTGGTGCAGCTTAAGGCAATGTAATGGTACATTGCTCTGCAGACATACAACATCAGGGACCCTAATGAGGCACAGGTCAGACATTATGAGGTGTTTAAACACTGCAGCATTAAAACATCAATTTATTTTGTTTGGGTCAGGGAACAAATTGTTTAGTAGGCCAAAGGATACTTGGGGTATATATTTTAGATTGCAGGGGGCTTTTTTTCCATGTTACAAAAAGCAAATTCTGTGAATTTCATTAGTCTGTTCCATGCAAATCATCAGAAAACAGAAGTATCTATTGGAAGACTGCTAGTCTCCATGGGTGCCTCCATTAGCTGAAGAACCTGCTGAAAGTCTTTGGTGGTGCTACAGATTTTTTTTGTTCTTTCACTGTGTCAATAGGCTACATGGGAAATCAGAGTACTTCTTGAAATGCACACAAGGCATATCATAGAGTCATAGAATCATAGAATCACAGAATCAGAGTCATAGATTGCCCCATCCCTAGTGCAGCACCTTGCACTTGGTCTTATTGAACCTCATTAGGTTTTCATGGGCCCACTTCTCCACCCTGCCCAGGTCCCTCTGGATGGTTTCCCTTCCTTCCAGTGTATTGACTGCACCGCTCAGCTTGGTATCATCCACAAACTTGCTGAGGATGCACTCGATGCCATGTTCTGTGTTGTTGAGGAAGATGTTGAAGAGCACTGCTCCCAAGACTGACCCCTGAGGGACACCACTTGTGACTGGCCTCCACCCTGATTCAGAACCATTAATCACAACCCTTTGGCTCCGACCAGCCAGACAATTCCTCATCCATCGAACAGTCCATCCTTCAAATCCATTCCTCTCCAATTTAGAGAGAAGGATGTAGTGAGGGACTATGTCAAAGGCTTTGCAGAAATCCAGGAAGATGACATCTGTCACCCTTCCCCTGTCTGCTGATGCCGTCACTCCATCCTAATATCCTAATATGAAAAGTCCATGGAAGAGCTGATAAAAAATGGGAGATTACTTGTGCTAGGGGGTTTTGAAGATAAGGTCTTGCATATGGTTTTAATAATCTGTACAAATATGGTTATTTTGTGCATCTTCACTGAGTTTGTATTTATGTCATAGTATATAATGAATTATTACATGACCTCTAAATTCTAAGCATGCGGATAGTAAAGGGAAGACCACAGGAAATGCAGAGGTATGGCTATATTTCTGTTCTTAAATGAAAACTCCTTTGTTCATTATTAGTGCATTTCATTCACATAACAGACAAATGATACTTTTAGATTGTTCTCATTTATGCACTATATATGCATTTGTTTTTGCGCTTTATTCTTCCTTATGTTCTTGTCACTTATGTAGCTTGTTTCATAATTTGAAATTTGAATTCCTTTTCAATTGAGGAGGCAAGGAAATAGGTAGAACACTGACAAGATTTGTAGAGAATGACATATTTTGGACTGAAGCTATAAAAAGCTGTAAAGAAAGTCTAACACTCACGAGAACATGTTAGGGATAAAAAAGACCCCAGTCTGTACTTCACACTGAAACCTTGTGAAAAGAAATACTGCTTCAAGTATTCAGACCCACTGGCAAAAACAAATACAAGCATCATGCAGAGATTATTTTTTTCACGATATGTATTTGCCTCATTTTTCTAAGTCAATTGCAGTGGAATCAGTCACTTACAAATCATTTTGAGAAAAATGTCATTATTTTCAGGATATGGCAGAGATGCTAAATGTGTTTTATTTCCTTTTAAATTAAATTATTTTTTCAATTCATTATTGTAAATAAATATTGAGGATTGCATTGAACTAAAGCCTCATGACCCCTGTGGCTCATGGTAATGTTACCTCTGCCATCTTCCCTGAAAAGCAAAAGGAAAGGAAAAAAAGCCCCCAAATTTGCTGAGCCACACATTTCAAGTTGTCGACAACCCCATCCAAGAGAAAACAGAAGAAAATATATATGCACTCTGTCCTGTCAAAAGGCTTTTGCCTTATCTTGAGAGACTGTCAGGGCAGGAACATCATGGAATGGACAGGAGTCTATTAAATTAATAAGCTGCTGGATGGTGTCTGGAGAGTTATGATGCTCCATAAATCCAGTTTGATCATGGTGGACAAGGTTTAAATCTGCAGACTTCTAATACACATCCAGGTCCTGGATTGGATTTGAAGTTTTGTGCTGGAGACACAGAGATAGTCCTGCAGCTTGAGAATTAAGATTTATCATTTTTTCATACTGCTTTTTTTTTTCACTTCTTGACAAAAATGAAAACACCTTAGGGATCCTGGCAAATGTTACTGCTTGAAATGAAAGAGCTGTTGTCAAGGTGAAACCATGACCTCGAAGCCTAAAATCAAAGCTCGGTCACTGTTTTCAGGCAGCTCCATTGGTGCTGCGCATAAATATGTCTGTATGGAAGGAAACAAGACTAGATTTATCTGCAGCCTGTTCTGTAGCAGTTCTTGTCAAAATCTTCCCATTGTGCATTTGTGGTATAAGACACAGTCACGGTGGCAGATGTGCCATGTGAAAACAAAAGCACAAAACATCTGGAAATATATTCTTCCCAATTACAGGGGGCTCTGTATGTAACTTACAGTTTGAGCTGATGTTTCTAATACTTTTACCTCTGAATGTGTTAAGCCTGATGGTAGCAATTAAGGGAACACTGTTATACCATTCCAGGCACGGCTCCCAGGAGAACTGTGCAGTGCTGCCCCAATGCCTGTGCTGGCTGTAGAGCCAAACTGCCCAGAACACAATCCTAAAATCACGTTGGATGTACTTTGTCTCTAGCTGCTTACAAGGAGGACTGTTATTAGGACACGAGAGAAGGAAATCAAGTGTCTCTCAGCCCCTTCATTGACCTGCAAGACCATGATTTATTGGTGCGTCCCTAAGCTCATATTCTTGTGACTCTGGAGACTGGCAGGTGATTGCTGTGCTCACTAAGAGCAACGACATTGCTGGCATTTCTCACATCTCCAACACCCTAACCATGTATTGGATCTTACCTACTGTATTTGTTGAAAGTACTTAGCATTTGTTTTACTTCTACAAGGAACCTGTGCTCATTTTTTTTCTCATTGTTAATTTAGGAATCTAAAGATACTTCTTAACACCAGAGAAATATAGAAACAATGTGTATGTTTAAGGAAGTAGATAGCTTCCATTGCAATGCCAAGGACACTGAGATATGTTTTATGCTCAGAAATAATGGTTTCAGAACTGAAAGCGATTAAAAAAGCTCTTCTAGTCTGCAGGTTAAACAGAAATTGCGATCAGCATGTAATCCTCAGTCACATTCCTAGGTATGTCTCCCTCCATTGTCTTCCAGAAATTACCCAAGATTTGTAGCCACATATCTTCTGTGAATGAGTCCTGACCTCTTCATTGATCCAGAAGATCAGTCTGTGCACTCACTCATCCAAAAATCAATGTCAGCTTTTCTCTCCTTCCCTCACTGTATTCCAGGGCTGCTCCCTAGAGCAGGCAGAGGCCAGGAGCAGGGCTCCATCATGAGGCACCATGGGCCTGGGCCTCCAGTGCATGTCACATCTTTTATTCCTAATGCAATGGCAATTTCACTTCCCATTGGGGTCAGGTTATGAAGTAAACAGAGGAGGGAAGATGGAGGTTAGGGAAAGAGCTCCAACATAGTGCAGAACATTGGGAACCCTGTTGCTGTTGCAGTGCCCACTGTAAAAAAAAAAACAAAAAACCAGGATGTTTCCACAGCTTTGCATCTGACCTTCTCCTCTTGGGGCATGTCTCAACCTTCCCACCATCTTAGTCTTCCCTGAAGAGAACTGAAGAAAGTATGAAAAAGTTGCAATCAGTTTATGTTTAATGTATCGAACCCTGTTACCACTGACCTGGAGAGAACATAGCAGCTTTATCAAAGTGTAATTTCTGTTACAAAAAGGTGAGGGAAAAAATAGAAAAGCTGGTCTAGATTTGATTTTTTTTTTTTTCTCCTTGTTTCAGTTTCATTCCTTCAGGATGGAAGGCAATGTGATGCTGACAAACAGAAATGCTACAGTATGCCAGAATGGTGATATCTGAAGCAAGTTGTGATGTTGAAGCAGATTTAGTAGAGATATTCTGTGAACGAATTGTGACACACATTATTTAAGTGGCTGGTGGCCTGCAGAACCAAGGCTTGCTGCTAGAGTAGAAATTGCCTGTAAAATTTCCTGTGATTGTATCACAGTACATTTTATGCACAGTCATATACATATATTTATATAAAGTAACTCTGGTCTTAAAGTGTTTTGTCCAAGCCACAGAAAGTTCTGAAATCTATGCAACTTGTGTAGGCAACTCTAGCTGTTCTGAACAATTAGACCTTCACAGGTTAATAATCTGTGAGAGAAAATATTATGTATTTGGGAAACTGTAGAAGGTAGAGAGTATGTGCTAGCACTCAGTGAAGTGCTAGTGTTAGCTTCATAAATTACAGGAGATCACTGGTTTTGCAGTACACTGATGAATGCGGAAGATGACAGGGACAAATTTACATTTTAGGGAGTGCAAACCAGTGTAAAAAAAACATTGAAAACTTGGATTGTATTAGAAACACTAGACGAGACGTGTATTCAGACAATTAGATGCTTCTGTAACAGCTGTAACTGATTTCAAAAATAAAAGTACAGAGGTACAACAATACAACACTACGTACTGTTCTCTGTATTTTGGTGAACAGAATGTTCTTTTATGTAACAGTGACGATATAGTAAGAAACAAATTGGAAATTTGCTTTTTCAATTGAATATATAAAAATAATGTGATAGAAGTCTACTGTTGAACAGTAAGGACAGTAGACAAAATTGTGCAGAATCTGAACAGATGAAAGACATTCTTGAGAAAAACAAAGTGTTAGCAGGAATTGACTGGTATGCCTTAGTGTTGGACTCTGAAACCATGTTGAGGTATTGGTTTTTGTCTGCTAGCTGAAACAAATCTTCAGAAATGTCTGAGACAACTGGAAAATAAATTTGGCCAGCCAGAAAGTTTGTTGTTACTGTATGGACAGTTGAACTTAAAGTTTGAGATGAAAAGAAATTGTTTTACAGTAGGAAAATGAGACAGTGGCCTTGAGTGATCACTGAGCATCCTCTATTAATAAACTGTTATTTTAAATATGAAGAAGCTTGCTTTTATGGTGGCTGCACGTGCATTTTAATGGATTTAAATTATGTGGTTTAAATGCATTTTCAAGTTACAATTAAATGAAAATTTAAAATAAGACTGACAGATTGCTAAGGCTAAGCCAGTTTTCTGATTAAGGTTCAATTAAATTATATTTATCGTTGGAGCAAATGAAGTATAAAATCACAAACAATGATATTTTTCAGTGGCTTACTTTGGTGGAAAGTGTAGCCTGAAGTATGACTTCAAGACTTTTATCTTCCATTCCCTCATAAAGTAGAAATTAATTAGGGCTAAATAAGAGTTGGCTATATGTCAGAACCCCATCCATAGAGTCTTTCGTGGACCAGTGGTCCAGCAGCAATTTACTAAGAAAGCTGTTTCGTGATGCAGAGTATTATGTATTTTATTTGGTTTTAACTAGATAAATTAGGGGAAAAGTTGAAGTTTTAATAGTAGTTTACAGAATGAACAGTTTTTATTGCTTTCTTGTAAGCCACTTTTGACTTATTGCACTAACTCAGAAGATCTGCTGGTGTCAACTAAATACAGTTCATTTCCGTGTGCTTTCTATGTAAATCCCTGTATGTCCCAAGCTCTGCAGTGACTCAGGATGATAGTAATGTTTTTGTACACACAAGCTATTTCTCAGTTACATCCACTGGACATTTACGTGTGAAACATGACAATAGTCTGGCTTGCCACAGTGTGACCATGTGCTTCCTTTATGTGTGGTACTGCTGTCTTTCTGATATACTTCCTATAATTCCTTATTTACTTTCCCTTCATTTTGTCCTACAGAAATGTGTGTAACAGAAACACCATTCTGCATTCTGTTTCTTTGGTTTTAACTTAATTAAATAATCTATGACTTAATATGACAAATTCATTAATTTCAGAAATTAAGCAACTTGACTCTTTTCTGTATATTTAAGTGCATGTCCAGTTAACTAAAAATTTGACCATTCCTCTCCTTTAGAAAATTACTCCTAAATGATTATAAGGAGAAAAAATAATTTCAGATCTCTTACACCTAAAAAAATATATAATATATTCAGCAAAAAGATTCCAAAAAAGTGATGAGCTGATACATGACCTTCTTCTCTTTAAGAACATATGTACATGTTCAGCAAAGCAAAGGATTAACACTTGGATTTTTCTTGTCTTGCTAATTATTGCAAAGTCTAAACTAGTGAATAGATCCATGCTTTGTTCAGAAAGATTTGACTTTCCAAATTCGAGATGCATCTAAAAGCAGACATTGATAAGTTCTTAGCAAGAGCATTTTCTCTAGCTACGATTAAGCTCGTCCATGAAAAACTGAAGAGTTGGTCCTTAAGCTGAACATACAAAAGAAAAATCTAAAGTTTTGGACTGCTGTTTCTTTGTGTCAGTTCTGTGTGGCTGTATCATGGCCGTTGTCTTGTCTCCAAGATGTTAAAGAAGAATTAATAGCAGCTGATTAGCTGAGGTTTTATTTGAGCACACAAGCCTGACAGACTGCCATTAATATCCAGCAGCATCCTTTATTTTTATGTAGTTTCTTTATTTTTTTTTCTGGAGGAAATTTGGGTCAATTCACTTTTCCAGTTGGCAAATCCCATCCACTGTTACTAAAAACCAACAGACTATATTTTTAACAGTAACTCTGAACATAATTCTCTGTTTTGGAAATGGTCCTATCAGATTTCAGCTATACGCCATGAATCAAACAGCTGATTTATCAAACTGTGTCACTTCTACATAATAACAAAGTTGGCTGTGATTCGTGCCGCAGTGAATTAGTTAGCTTTAGCTGCACCCCCCTGTCCCCCAAAATAAGCTACTAGAGGCATGTGTCCATCTGAGCACAATAAAAGAGTTCATTGTTCCTGTTCTTGTTGCAATTATTCATTTTCATATGGCATCTCTGATGAATGTGTGTTAATATTTGTTAAGCTAGAGAATTTTGTGGAATACTGTAAATGGAGAACACCAAAGAAAAAACTCTGCTCTGAGGAATAAGAAGTCTGTTTTACTTGGGAAATAATCTGGTATTTAATATTATTAGAAACAACTTACATTTTTAAACACAATATTCTTGTAGGATTGTATTATTTTGCTATATTTTGACACAACAAAACTGTTGTTTCTATAAAAAATACAACTTTTTCATTGCAATGAATCAGATTAATTTTATATATATATATATATACAATAAATGCAGGGAACAGCTGTGCAGATTTTGAGATACTTCCAAGATTTCCTGTATATGGCGTTTGTTTGTTGCATTTTCTGTTTTTGCATCATAGTCACTTATTTTCATTGTCATCTACTGGTACATAACCAACGAGTAATCATTCTCTTTTTTTTTTTTCTCTCCTCATTTTAATGCTGTAGAGAAAATCAGGTGCTAAGAGGAAATGTCCAAATACAGGCTGAACCAAATCTCTGAGTAGTCCTTTCTTGCATGTGTGACATATAATAATTAAAAGTACCCAAAGGTGCTTAACGCTGCCCTTGATAGATGAGATAAAATTGCCACAGGACAGGGAAGTCATCAGCATGGACCTAAAATTCCCTGTCATCTTTTCATTGCAGATCCTAAATACTGTATTATCAGTGGGCTCTTTGGCAAAATAAAACAGCAAAGAAAAGCAGCGCAGGACTTTACATGGAGTTCAGAAGATGAAAAGGAAAAGCCGGAAGTAATTAAGTGCCAACATTTTGTTAATATGTGGCTCGCTTAATTGCTTTTGCTTTTGTTCCCTTCTGAAAATGAATGCATCATTCTCTCTTTTTCAGAGTTTATACAGTGATCTGCATCTGACAGTCTAGCACTTGACAACACAGCCAGGCTGATAGCTGTACTGACCAATGGAATGTATATTGCATACAAAATTTTTATATTCTCTTCTCAGAATATTTAATATAAGGGGAACTAATAGTACACAAGAAGGTGTTTTATAGTACTGCTCGTACTGCCCACATAGTGAATGCATAGTTTATGGCATTCATGGCTGAAATGCAGAAGAGTTTTCTTGAGTGGAAATGTTTTTAAATCCTTTTTAGCATGTGCAGTAACAGTATGCATCCTTTTAAGGCATGAGGTAAGAAGCAAACGTTGTAGGCCTTCTTATTTAGGAAAGATTTAGATGCTCAGCATCTCTCTTTACATCCAGCACTATAAGGAGTCAAAGAGAATAAAGGATTATTTGGAAGTATATTGATGGATTGTTGAAATGTAACTACTCAGTCCGCCAGGCTTTTGATAACTGTTCTCTATACTTGGAGTTGGAGGTGCTGACATATACCATGGCTGTATCTCATTAGGTTTGTGTAAGAAAAGTGGAATTTTTTCTGACTGTATTTGGTGGTCTTTTTTTTTTTTTTTTTTTTTTTTCCCTTCCTTTGGGGGATTTTAGTATAAAACACTACTTATCACATGGACAACTCATTGTGAGATACTTTGAATTTGAAAACACTCCAGTCATTAGTTGGAGACATAGTTTAAAACCAGTGGGCACAACTTTGATGTAGACTCATCTTTGTTGTTTCACAGAGAGAAGAAACTAATACCTGCAAGTTTTGGTATTTCTTTTACATGAAAATGAAGTATAGCTCTGTATTTTGATCTTAATTTGTACTTCTGGAGAAAACAATGGCATTTAGATTTGGGAAGAGGTTTTAAATCTTGACTTGGCAGCTTTTTGCAGAATTGTACCCTCTCCTAATTCATATTTTTGTCCAAACTTAAGGTACCTTGTTACTAATTTTTTTAATTGAGAGAGATTGCAAGTCCCTGTTTTTCGTGGAGAAAGGCAGATGCATAAAGGCAACCGAAGAAAGTGAACACAGTATTATTCTAAATTGTCATAGTTCTCTCTAATGCTTCTCAGGTCTCCCTGCTGGCGATAAGTTTCAATAGATACACTAAGGAAAGTGCCAAGACCAGCTTTGACAGGGTTTTCTTTTTCTTTTTTTTTTTTTTTTTTTCTTCCTCTTTCTCTTTTAATCCCTGTGGGGCTCTGTGATTTTTCATAGCTGGACTAAAGTTGTGTCAACGGGAGACTTGCACCATAAAGACTGAAATGTTAAAGAAAGCTACAAGGAACAGCTTTGAGGCAAGGTTTCAAGCTTTGTCATCACGCTTGAAGAATTTTCTGTTTAATGTACTGTAATGCAGTATTCAATGGGGACAAGTTTAATTGAGTTTTACACAACCCAGTTGGGAGTAGCGCTGCAAGGTAGGTGATGTCTAGGTTTTTAATCTTCCACTCCAGAGAGGCTTGTTGACGAAGTGGTTCTTTCTCTTTGTAAGAAAAAAGGGAAGCATGAGAAATGATACATCCGTGGATAAAACCAATTGGCAACCCCCAAAGGAATGAGGGCGATAAGGCGAATCCAGCACTTGTAAGAAATAAAAGAATCCAACTGTTCATTTAAATGAGAAACAACACATGTGATTGAGGAGGCAGGGAGGCTGGGCGCTGGAGTGGGGAGGAAGGGACTAACAAACAGAGCAGCTGGTGTCAGAGTTAGGCGTCCAGGACAAACAAGCTTGGGTTTGTTATGCGGATTACCAAAGAGATAGTTAACGATGTGTGTTTTTTAAAGCAAAAGGAGAGTCAAGCAGTTCTTATAACAGAGGTGGATAAAGTAGCAGGAGGGAGGATGCTGCTGTTAGGCAAGCCCTACTTAAAGAATCGCTATTCCTTCCCTGAGGCCTAACAGCGGTTCTCTATCAAACAGTGTAAAAATAGCACTGGACCCTGTCAAAGAGAAAATAATACCTTCTGTGTAAGCCTTAGTGTATTAAACTGTAGTCCTGTTCAAGTTACTTCTGCTAGAAGTTAAGCAGCAGAAAGGATAAAAGTGTTCAGTCAATATACTGGCAAATCATCTCCCTGCAACAGAAACAGGGTTTGTTTGTTTGTTTTGTCATTTAATGCTCACACTGGTATATTTATTCAGAGAAATTTTCCCCTCCCTGGAGTCCCTCATGGGAGGAGATGCAAGGCTAGTCAGCAGGAGTTTTCAGGCTTCCTCTGCCATCTTAACATGAAGTGTCTAATTTTGCTTCATCAGAACCAAGAGAATTAACACACGGTCTTTTCTGTAAAATGCTGTAAGGTAATGGTGAGGCATGATGTACTCCCAGGCAAGGTTTTCACCTCAAGAGAGGCTTTGAAGTGGGCAGAGCTGAGCCAGAAGGCCTTTGCCTACCTCTCCATCCTGCTTTGCCCACCTACCCTCTGCTGCCCAGAACCATCTGGATTTGAGGATCTCAAACCAGCTCCAACAGCAAGTTTAACCCAAGGAACTGCCAACAAGGTGACAGTACCCCCTTCATCACGCAGATACTATCGCTTTAACACCCACCCCAGGGGAGGTGTTAACCATAGCTGGCTGCTAGTCTGGCCTACTGGTGGGTTGAGAGCAGGGGTTGGATTTCATAACGGCGTGGAAAGCCTCAGGAACCAGCGAGTGCGTGGGAGGGCTGGATTTCACCCGCAGAACACATAACGGTGAGACAAACTGAACACTGCAGCAGAATATAAGGATTTTACATCGCACTTCTTCCCAAGGTACCACCAGGATCCCTGCTAAATTTATAAATACAGTACACATGCAAAGTTTATAGCTGAGCAAATAATTCACAATGAATAATTTATCTGACAAATTTAGCCTTTTTTTCTGCTCATGAAATATCCATGAACAGATCTGTCATTTGTAACTGCAACCTTTACAGTGCATAAGTATGGGGGGGAGGGTTAATTTAATTTCCCTGTGTAGTTTGGTGTAAAAAAGTAATTCCCAGTTATTAATCATATTAGCATTTTAAATAGCCCAAAAGTAGGCTTTGAAGTTCAGCCATCAGCTAAGCGAAGAGGCTGCAGGAGACTGTAGGTGTTCTTACCTTGCTGCAGCTGCTGTTGTCCAGAAACATTTTTCCATAGGCTAAGTTTCATCACATCAATTTTTAGTTTTGCAGCCTCTCTATTCAGCATAGAAAAACAAAGAAATGTCTCTTCTTTAATGGTAGTGAATATTTTGAGCAATAATATCCGATGAAGCACAGCTTTCAGATTAAAAAGTGATCTGGGAGAGCCTGGAAGGGTGAAGTTGCATCCTCAGCTTTCATTAATAATAATGCATATTTTTGAGGGATTTTGCAATATATCTCTATTGCAACACATAGAATATATCCTCATTATTATAGTCTGATGGTAACATATTTTTGTCTATCTGCATGGGCTAAAAAACTGGGAAAAATGAGTTGCATATTTCATGTGGTCCTAGAAAAATTTGAAACAGCTCTTTCAAAGTGATCTGCATGTGCTTAGATAAGCTAAAAGCCTGAAGTTTTCTTAGGTAAACAGTTTGAAAAGATAGCATTAGCAGACAGCTTACTAAAGATTCTTAGATTTTGTATTTTTTTTTTCAGTGTCTGCTCATCTTTTTATTTTAATATTTTCTTTATAGTCAATAAACATCATCACTGTGTTCTGTGGACAAAGTCTTTACGAGTTTAACTAGTGTCAGTTAAGTTGCTGACTTATTGACAGTACACTTGGGCATTTTTACTGTTTATAACCTTTCAATTGATTGAATTTCTCCCGTGATTCCAAAGTTCCCCAAAAACTTTTTAATGTTTCCTAAATTTTATCCTTATGTATGGAAAGCCTTAACTTCAAATGCTATGTTTAGGAAATAGGCAGAAACATCAGAAAATTCTGAGCTGTTGAGAAATTTTAATTAAAGTGGGAGCTAATGTAAGCAAAAGAACGCATTTGTGCTTCATTAAACGTATATAAGGGTAATATCTATTTTGTGAGGCTCTCACAGGTTTAATATAGGACTCTGCTCACAGCAACAACTTTAATGAAAATCTCTATCTGGTCAGTAGATCCATTTATTGTATGCATTCCAAATGGAATTTGTAAGCTTTGTTGGGGGCAAAAAGTTGCATTTCCTTTCTGATAGTACAGCAGAATTCAATACAACTAAGAAAGATTGAACTGGATTTTACGTATATGTATCCTCATCAGAATATTTTAAAAAATGCCAAGCTCTGTACCAGCACAAACATACTGAATGCCTTCAACAGCTGTCACTAAAGAAAGACCTAATTTGGTCCCCAGAAACACTCTAGCTGGTGATGAGTGATACAGAAAAAAAAAAAAACAGCTTGACTTTTGGAGCCAGAATGAGTTTACAGAACTGTTATGTCTTCTAAATGGATTCACTGAACATAGAAATAATTGAGATGTTATGAAAAGCCCAGCCTCAATTTATAATAGCCCATGACAACACATAATAAAAATAAATAATTCAGTAATTCCTTTTTTGGTATTACATAACAACAACAAGAAAAAGTTTTAAGATATTCAAAAGCAAATCCCACTGCAATCAGCTGAACACTGTATGAAGAAATAAGGAATTTTGGCATCTCTCCATTCTCAAGCCATAAGACAGTTTTGTTTGCTCAGAAGAAAAACAGACGTAAGATACTCTGCTTGCCTTCTTTACAGAGCTGTTCCAAGCAAAAAATACTGAATGTTCTTATGTTCTCCATGAAGGATGTATTCATAGATTTGCCAAAATGTTGATGTAGGTAGAACAGAATAGTAGAATAGAATAAAAGTATTCGTTGCAGCAGGTCATTTGGAATAATCCAATGAAGGAGGGTGAGAGCGCATCTATTTTTTCACCCACCCAAATTCATTGAAGAAAACAGTGCTCAGACACAGTCCTACAGTACCACATTTAGTCCAAACTAGTAGACTATGACAAGTCTCGTGACATAATTCTGACCTCCAGCCTTCTCAGCATCTAATTTGTGAATAGTTTTGCTGTTTCTCAGCTGAGAATGGAATAAGATCCGAGAACATGGGATTTTCTGAATACCACTTTACAGGACATCTTTGTTCCTCTCACAGCAGAATAAATGCACTTATGATTGCATGTTTGGTGGGGTTTTATTTAGGAAACTAAAAACAGGTAATGATGGGAATTACTCAAACAAAAAGTTGAAGCATCCTTATAGAGCACTCATGTATTTCCTTTTGGACTTCAATTACATTCAAGTAGAATATTTCTGTGAACCACACATCCAGAGGAACATTTATAATGGATCTCAATCTCTAATTTTTTTATTTTTTTTATTTTTTTTTGGTAGTAACAAGTTCCAGTAATATTCTGAACTTTCATTCTTCTGCATGGTTAGTATCCAGAGATGGCAATCACATTCATACCTGAAAAAGCTGGAGTGCTTAGCTGATACTTTTTGATGTGCTGTTGGTGGCCATCTGAACTTCC
Organism: Phasianus colchicus; assembly: GCF_987193195.1. Classification (NCBI taxonomy): domain Eukaryota; kingdom Metazoa; phylum Chordata; class Aves; order Galliformes; family Phasianidae; genus Phasianus; species Phasianus colchicus. The sequence continues at coordinate 76,415,752 of NC_143438.1, forward strand.
TATCTGGCATTTATGGTGAAGAGACTGTGCTGTGCACAGTACCATGGGAAGGAGTCTTGTTTTTTGTGACTTACTGAACACTGAAGAGTAAAAAATGGCAACAGATGTGAACCTGTAAATGAGAGAGAAGAGTGTTGGTAGCAGGTTGAAGGGAGGTTCCTGGTAAACAAAGGTAAGGAGTTATGCTTCATCACATTAGACTAGCGTCAGGAGCATGACATGAAAGAGGTGATTGAGAGGGTACTGCAGAGACCACTGAGTGGAGAAGTCATAGATGATTCTAGGGAGGAAAATAAGCCTTCTGTATGAACCCTGCACTGGGAGAATAAGCGTGTGATTTAGTAATGTGTGTTATTTCAAATGATTTCAAGCTTGTGTTTTAATGGCAATAATAATAATAATAATTGATAACTCTTGAGAACAGCACAAATGAGAGCTAAATACTTATGAAACTGCAAGAATTTGTATTGTTTTTTCTTTCTAAAAAAATGTCAGTAAAATAATATGTTAACTTAACTGGGGAGGAATCAGTAGGGCTTAAATGCAATCAGATTTATGTAGGAGGAATGTGGAAGCTGTTACAAACACATGAAAGCATCACCCAGGAGGACAGACTGGAGATGAATACATGCATTGAAAGAATACGAAAGTGAGAATTTATCTTTCTTTCATAGATGATAACATCACCATAGCCATTATAATAACATAATATGTAATCATGAATATCTATAAATTAGCTATAAATATATGATAGGTATTTGTTCTATCTTTATAATTAATTTCTCATATTGTCTTGATGCAGTGGGAAACAATTTCTAAGAATAAACTCTCAAGATTCATACTTGTAAATATTAACTGTAAAGCCTAATAATAAGCTTATCCATTGAAGTCATTCATTAGTTCACATTAGTTCACTGCATGTGAAGAGGAGAAGACAAAGGGAGTATTTCACTATTACTTTACATGAAATTTTATTTTGACATTAGAGATTTTAGTGCTTTCTAAGTGTCTTCTGGAAAAATATTGTCTTATTTTTTATTTTTTAGTTTCTAAATTTAATAATGAACTTGCAAAATCCCTTCATTTTCAGATTTTTCTTACATTCTTAGAAATGCTTCCCTGACTCTTCCCCCTAGATATTTAATTTTGATCAAAAAATACTACGCTAGTTTTGCCAAACTAAAAAAGCTTCACCTCTGTTTCACCAGAATTTAGGAAAAAGAGTTAAAATGTGAGATTGGGCAGTGACTTAAGATTCCTAAGTGATGGCTTATTATTTTGAAAACAAATTAAATTTATTCTGTCAAGTTTAAATTATATTTCAAGAGATTGTTGGGTTTTTTTTGTTTGTTTGTTTTATTTTTAAAGAATGATAAGGTTTCTAAGGAATATAGGAGCTTTAAATTTTGGGGGTACAACCCAATTCTGTTAACGAGATGTGCTGAATCACAAGGAATTAGTTAATTCCTCCCAGAAAACAATAATAGAAAATACGGGTGCATTAATCAGTCTATTTTGTCTTTCTTTTGTCAAAGAAAAAAAAAAAAAGAAGAAGAAAAGAAAAAAAGAAAAAGAAAAAAAAAAAAAGGGAAGTAAAAAGCGAGCATGCAAGCGAGCATCGTACTTTCTCTGATATTAAAATCTATGGGAATTTGATGAGATAAAAGAAATGTTAAATGAACATTCTTCCTCTAAACAGACATGTCTAGAAAGGCAATTTTAGTAGTACAGCAGTGTAGCATTTTGTTTTTTCTGCAATAAAGCCATCAGATCAATAAAAAATTATGTAGCAGATTATTATTACACTGTGCTCACCATAGCTCTAATCGTAAATAATACAGCAGTTATCCTGGTTATATTAATTATAATTAGAATGCAGATAATGCAGACGGTCTTTTATTACTAGAGCCAAATCAATTTTCCAGTGTTATTCAATGCAAGGTCACACAAAGTTGTTGAAGCTCTTAGACTTCTTATGAAATGACCTGCATATGTAAGAGAGGGTTTGGCTCAGCTGTGTAAGACACATTGACTGGGAAGTGCATTGAAATAATTACAGCCATGAACTCTTGCATATAATGGCGGAATTTCATTTTATAAAGTAAGCATAGCTGTAATCCAGGCTCCTTTATGGTGGGGAGCCTCATAAATCTTTCAGAGAACACCAAGTCTTCCTCTTATTTGTAAAGCAGAAATCAAAATGAATTAGTTTCATTAGTTATTCTTTCCATCTGTACTGTTGTGTTAAATATATGGAATGCATTCATGTTGTGTATCAATATGAAAAAAAAAAAGAAATTAAAAGGAGAAAATATTTAACAGAGATTTTGCTTCACTATTTCAGCAGAGGCAGTTTTAAAGTTCACTAGTTTAGGCTCCAGGACTCTCCTGGATCACTTAAAGCTTTTATCATCTTTAGGATTGCTATGGCTTAATGTATTTGTCTTCTATCTATATGGCTTCAGTTTAACTCAGACTCACAGAAGAGCTGATATGTTTAAAATGTGCCTGTCTGTCCTGGAGCTGATGAGCAGATTAGTAGGACACTGCCCGATAATCATCTCTGAGGTGCACTGGATTCATACGTGTAGATGTCACATGGCAGAGAGAGGGAAGGATCTTGAAGAGTGAATTTTAGTTTTGTGCATTTCCTCTTTAAGTATGTATACAGATGGGCAGTAGATATGCAATACACCGTGTTCTTGCATTGCAGAATTCACTTTTTTTCTTTTTGTTCTATCTGTCATGTGCAGAAGAGCTTCCACAGAAACAAAGCAAACAGCAGTCAGCAGAGTGGAGGCTGCAAGAAGGATCTGGTTAGTGAGAGGAGCAATGCTAGGAGCAATTTACAGAATAGAGGTTTTGTTGCTGTTAGATAGCTTGCTTACCCCTTTGTTTTGCTTTGTTACTCAACAGAACAGATGCTGTGGAAAAAATGGAATAGCCCCGCACAGAGAAACGTGCATTTGTTTAAAGATAGAACTGATATCTCTAATATTCCTCTACAAACTGTGCTCTCAGGTGTATTTGCAAGCAAATTTGTTTCTAAATCAGTAAGAGTTTGGTGTGTTTCTGAGCACAGCTGCCCAGGAAAGCTCATATATTGTGTATTTTGTCTCATATCTGGCCTCTGAGTTATACCTGAAGTCTGTAGCATGATGGCATTTTAAAAGGAGTATCTGACCACTTTTTGATTTTTAGCTTGTCATAAATCCTATTGTCGGCAGTACCTGAGCTTGAGGAATCAATTCATTTGAATCAAAAAGCTTCCTTCTGACAATAGCCAAGAGACAAAGCCATTTGGCAGGCAAATGAATCTTAAGTACACACACTGGAAATGTTTAGACTTTGTTCTAGATAAATGTAGCATGTATTTTGATAGTATATCACAGCGTTCAGCTTATATAAGGTGAATGGGTTTTACGTGCGAGAGAAATGTGAGAGAAATGGAGAAGAGTGCGTTGGGTAACTTCGGTTTAAGGGGCTTCGAGGCTTTACTCAGATATTGGTGATTCGTACTTTCAAACAAACTTACTCCAAAGGTAGATTGAAAGTAAAAAGAAATGAATGTTCTTCAGAGATATTTTCATGGTATATATAATTTTGTACCTGTGATACTGCTCGTGGATATATCAGTTCTGCGTGAGTTGATTATCTAGAGGTAAGTTGATCTGCATGAGCTCCACTGGCCTCTTTATTTTGGTGGCAATACTTTAATCAGGGTTTCCCATAAGCCTCCATTCAATCCTCCACTCAAATACATTGCTGAGCTGATTTGCTTTTGTGCTGTAATTATAACAATGACATTACTTGTGGGTTCAGGGCATCACTTCCCAAGTTTGAGGTGAAAGATAAAGCAAAATTGATTTTAGTTTACCCCTTTCATTGAAGTTACTGCTCCATTTTTCCCATTAAAAGAGCCCAGGATACTTTACCTCCTCTTCTTCTAAGTTGCTTGTTTTTATATAAAGGAAGAAGACTTACACTTTGGAAAAGTTCATGTTAAAACCAAGCAGTACAAAGGTACACTATATGATCTCTCGGTGTACAACTTTTTCTTTGCTTTGCTTAAAAAATTCTGGAGCTTGTGGTATGTATTCTTGTGAAGGTTTTTTTTTAAGGCACTCTATCTCAGAGGTAGCATGGGTATCTGGGGAGGCAGGGATTGCTATGGTAAGTACCCCTGCTTCAAATAATAGGATTTGGGAATTATTTTCAGTCCAAAACATAAGGGAAAAAAATGTCTAAAAGTGACCTTGTCGTCTGAATTAACTTCCATGAGATTCCACTTTAAAACGATATGCCCAGTATTATCATTTTACTGCCAAAAACTGGGAACACTTCCAAATTTTGACTTACAAATTATTGTACTTCCAACTGAAAAGAAAAAAAAAAAAAAAGGAAGCTTTTTGAAGTACTTCTTTTTGTTGAATACTGTAATAGATGGCTCTGTAAAATCCTGCGTAAATGGCCAAGACCGCAAGTTCGAGCTGCCCCCAAGGCAGTCTTATCTTACACACAGGCTTTTAGAAGATTTTTGTTTTGTTCTTGAACGTGTGTAGTTTATGTGTTTCATCAGCAGATGCCTAGCTTTCTGCCTGACTCCACACCCCCATGTCAATACCACTCAGGTTCACGAGGGGAGTTAGCCGCAGGATTTGCGCTGCGCTGAAGAAGAAAGATTATCTGTGGTGTGGGGCGGGGGGGCTGGCATTGTGCACGTCTCTGAAGTAAAAACTGCAGGAAACAACGGAGAGGGCATAACTTTTCAATATACAGTGGCGTTCCTAAGTTAATACAGCACGCTGGAATTGAGCGAAATGCTTTCTTAGCATTAGTGAACGTTTTTCTTAACATTTTGTAAATAAACTGTTGTCCTTCTTCACAAGCACTCAGCAGCAGCGGGGCGGGTTTGCGATCAGCCACACAGACCGCTGCTCTGAGTGCACTTGATCGTGTCTCCAGCAAATAGATGTAGAAAATACCTTTCCTCCTGGACAGACCCTTGTGCAGGGATTACCCGCAGCGATGTGATGCGTCCTCCTACACTCAGGTGGCCTCGCATGCCTCTGATCTGTGCTGGCTTTCGCTGCTACTGTTTCGGGAGCGGCCTTTCTTCCTCCTGATCACAACATGAAGCGAAAAGTACCATCTGGACACTGCATGCTAAAAAGTCAAAGATCTGTAGGCTGCACTATGCCCAAAAGGACATTTTCTTGTCAGCTGAGCTGCTATGTACTTTAGCCTGTCACTGATAACTAACAAAATTACAGTATGGTAATTTTAATTGGAAGCGCTCCATCCTTATCCCCCAGGTTCTCCGCTGTCCCTGTGGCGGGTCTCCGTCAGCAGTGGTGCCGTGCGGCCGCAGCCCCGCAGGACAGCGAGCAGCTGTGCCCCGCCGCGGCCTCATCCCGCCGCATGGCCTCTGCCTGCTGGTGCTGCAGAGCCGGCCGGCCGCACTGTGTGCCGGCTTAGCACGGCGTATCCCCTCTGTAATGCCTTAATTCTGCTGCTTTTCACTCACCTGGGGTCCCACAGACCGACTGGACAATTAGGGTTATAGAAAGAAACAGGCAGTCCCCCCGACTCTGCTGGGCGTTGGAAAGCTGATGATACAGGCTGGGAAAGGAAACAATGCATGGTGGGATGGAGAAGATGAACCGTCCCCTATCTGAAAGCCGCTACTGAGAATATTTAGGACATTTCGGACGTTGCCCTTCTTAAGGCAGAGAGGCAGCAAGATTCTTTCTGCTGAAATACGAATAGCATCAGTAGCTGCCAGCGTGCTGGGGGGGGGGGGGGGGGCTGCTTTTAGAGGGCAAAATCAGGGTAAGGACAGGAGAGTGGGGAAAGGAGAGGGAGACTGGTGCATGTGATCTGAAGGACTGCACTTCCTTTTAAATATATACATAAAGATTGATGTTGTTTTGCTTATATTTATTTGTCTGTATGTTATCTGAGTGGTACACAGTGTGGGGAATGTTACTGTTTTTTCCTTTTATCTGAATGACTCAGAAAAGTAAAAAATGCAGCTTGTAATCTTGGCTTGTGGCCTGGCAGAGTAGAAAGCTGTGGGAGCCAAACTCCTGGTCACCTGAACCTCCTCGTGAGGAGTTCGGATATACATTCTGAACTGGGAATAAATTCTGTTTTGTGAACCCCCCAAAATAGGATGAATCTGCATATGGACTTAGGTATACAAACAGTACTGAAGTACACGTTCTCTTTAAAGCGAGTGTGAATATTTGCAGTGTTAGTGCCAGATTATAAACACAACATTCATATTTTCCAGTTACAATTATGTGGAGGCGAACCCAGAGTTTCATTCTCCATTTTCACCATATCTTGTCTGAAAAGTGCTACAATCCAACACCAAAAGTTAGTTGGTATAGTATCAGCTGAATTTTGATTAACCTTTTAATGAAAAGATACATATATGCATTCTAAAGATAAATGATTGTCAGTTGTTATCACCTTAAACATTATCTTTAAATATACCAAAAATAGAAAATGTGAAAACAGGCATCATTTTCACTTCAGTCTAAAAATGGGGCTGGAATTGTCACTGAGAGAATAGCATGGGAGAAGGATAATGACATGGAATGGGCATAGCCTATAGAATGGATGTGAAAGTCATCCTTAATTTTCACTGTGTTATATCAGAGGCCTTCCTTCTGTAACAGAGGTTAAAAGAAATGCTTTGTCTACAAATCAGAATTTTTTTAAAAAATAAGGTCAAAATTCTTCTGCCCAATATGCAGCTAAACATGAAAATAAGTTATGAACAAAATAAGTTTATGAACATAAATAACTAATCTTGTAAGTGACTAATTTTATTTTTCAGTTTCACAGTTTAGCTAGATTAGTTTATTTTTGTTCTGCATTTGATTAGGCTTTTCTGACAGGAAGATGGAGAGCCCAATTCATTGTTCTCATCTAGATCATCATTTGTCTGCTTTGTCAAAATATGTGAGTATAGGTTTTCAAAAGTAGCAGAACAGACTAAGTTAAAAGGATTCAGACTGCCCTTTAGCTGGGAAATATCTGTGTAGAGAAGTGCAAACTGCTGCTTTTTAATACTGGAGAACCTCAGATGCTTTCCCCTGCAGAGAAAGCAAGTCACCTGATCTGTAGGGCTGGGCATGGGGATCTCATGCAGATCTCTAGTGGGGTAGCTTTCATACAGCTTTATTTCTCAGCTGCTGTCTCAAGAAGCCTTGCGCAGAGGCAGTAGCACTGAAAAGGTTAATGGGAAGCACTGGTGAAAATGCATACCTCATGGATGTTGCATCTGTCTGCATCATTAGAGTCATATCAAAATAACAGCCTGCACCTAATGAAGAAAAAAACAAAACTGAACACCAGATGTTGCAGAGACACCGGGATGGAGCGGCTGCGCCGTGCCTGGGTGGCTCTGCCAGAGGGAGCATCCCCTGCTACAGTGCTCAGCGAGGTGCCTTGGCCCTTCCCAGCATTACCTCCAGGAAAAGAAGAAAGTTTTAGGTTCCCAGAGGCCAAATTCTTCTATTTGGGCCAACTCCTCATAACAGCAGCCAAACAATGGCTGTGTGCAGTGGGACGAGCGTCTCCAGCACTGCCTGTCTAATCCCCAGCACACTCCATTGTCGAGTGCTCGCAGCCTGAAAGACGAAAGGTTCTTCCATTCGCTGTCTTGAAGCATCCTCTGCCCCAAAAGAAGGAGACATTTTATCACAAGTGATATTTTTCCGACAACCTTACAAAAGGGATATTTGATTTTTTTTAACAATGCCTTGCTATCTATGTTTATTTTAGCCTAGTCTCAGTCCTGTTACAACTTTTTTATCAGACCTTGAAAACTGAGTAGAAAAGTAGATTACTGCCTTTTCCTTCCACTTTTGGAAAGCTGGAATCCAATCTAACTCAAAACATAAAATATACTTTTGTTACCAGAAGATTGCAGCAGAGGTTAGTAGCAATGCACATTTTGTAGTATATTTTCTCTGAAGGGAGAGTTCGCACTACAGCTATTCAAACTATATAGCATGTGAATTCAGGACAAAAATGAATTTAGTTTCCATTTTTCCATTCATCAGAGTTGAAGACTAAATGCAAAGTTCAGATGCTGATAAAAATTTCTCCAGGTCTGAATCTAGTATTTTGGGCTGCTTTTACAGCTACAGGAACAAACTCCACATTTATTTGAAAAGTCCATGTATCATTACTTGTGGGAAGTATAAATGAGCACATATTTTCTTGGGATGTGAAAATCTTAATTCTATGATAGTAGTAAGAGTAATTGTAATAGTACAGTGAGTTTATGATAACCTTATTTAATTAGTCTGGCTAACTTGGCTTTTCTGACTTACAGGCTGAGTAAGAAAAATGTGAAGCCACTTTGTTGTTGTTTCTGCTGCTCATTCAATGCTACGGTGTTGCAGTGAGGACAGCACCAGATAAAAAACTGAGCTGCTGAATGCAGACAGACAGCATGATTAAGCAGAGAACATTTAACTTGTGGTATGCATTGGTCTCAGCACACACGCAACAGCTAAATGTGTAGAAATACTGAAAGAGGAAAGAAGGTTTGGGTTCGAAGGTAGATCTGATGGAAACCGTATTTAAAATCTGAGTGGCACTGCAGAGAACACAGAGTTTTTGGAAAGCATAAACAGTGTCAGTTGAAAGCTCATCTTTTGCATTGAGGAAGGGTGGAGCAGACCTCCTAGTAATGAGTGAAGGAGGAAGGGAAGATTCCAGGGGATAAATATTTTGCTACATGCACCAGAAATGGGCAATCGGATGGGATGCAAAGGCAGGCATTACATAGCCAAAGCAATGGAAAATTATCTTGATTATGAAAAGATACGAGTGCAGTAACAAAACAGTATGTTTTTAGTTGTGTGGATGGATAGGTGTGTGCTTTCGAAAGGCTGAACGAGAAAGGTGGAAGTAGTTTTAAGTAAAATGTGAAAGAAGATTAAGAGCTGTTTTGTCCATGCTACACTCGAACTAGCAGCTTGGCATCAGAGAGGCAAGGCTAGCTGGGCTTTGGCACAAAGCAGAAAGGCGTATCTGCTGTTTAATTAGACTAAGATCCCTTATCCCATTACAATCTTAACTGAGGCAGAAGAGAAAAAGAGAGAGGGTTTTCATCAGGCCTGGTGCTCTAAAGACAGCTTTGAGAAGGAGTCTATGAGCAGATAGACTAAAAGGAAGAAATGAGAAGTACCTGCAAACTTTTAAGTGATAGAAAGTGCACTCCAGAAGTAGCTAGGAAAAGGAGAGAAGAGAAATTGTAAATCATATGACAAAACAGTACCTTTTGTGAGCATGGGTTAAATAATGGTCTTGATTACCACTCTGTGGCAAAGTACTCATTTTGCAAAGCATTACTCGTTTTGTGGCACTGATTCTGTCTTCTCTACTGCTGCAAGCAAAACAAAGTCCCTGCAGATGCAGTTTTAAATTTCATCTATATAAAGGGTACCTGAGTGTGTTTCAGCATGCTACATGTGTGACATTTAAGCCTGCAAAATCCTTGGGGAAAAAAAAAAAAAGTGTTATTTCTATTTGCACAGTTATTTGTACCACACACAGAGACATCTCGGAATTCTTATGAATTCTTATGAATTTTCTTTTTCTTATATATCCATCTCCCTTTCACTGTGCTGCTGCAGGAAGTTTTTGTTACTTTTGCCTGCATTATTTCTATTAGGAAGAGAAGGAAAATTGAGGTTTTTGCTCTTGGGAACGCCAAGTAATCAACAATAACAAAATTCTAGCCAGGAAGATATAGGTATGGAAGTTTCTCCTTTGTAACAGGAAGTGAAAAGTTAAAAAGATCTGCAAAGAATGCTGAGACTTTCTGTGCTTTCTTTCAAAGGCAACTCTGTGTCCTCTTACCAAAGGAGAGAAATCAATTGGCAGTGTTAAGAAAAAAAGGGAAGGTGGTGCAAGTGATGATAAATGACTCAAAATCAACATAATCACAAATAATTTCACAGAGCAGCACTTAAAAAGAAAATGAAGGAATAAGGAATTCTAATGCAGGCAGTCGTATTTTTGGAACTGCAATGTTGAACAAACAGTTCTTTTTCTAGAGGAATGAATGAACACAGCTTTACAGGGTCCTATAAGCATTATGAATTTCAAAAATCTTCTACTTCTTTGCTGGAAATCAGTTTGGAACAAGGAAAGTGAAGCACTAAAGCTGATTATATAGTCTGCATCAGTAAAGATCTTTAAGGGAAGAAAGGCTAGATGGAATAACTCTAAGTTTAACTAGAATATTGTTGATTCTGTCCTGAGACAAGTGGATGGAACAGATGATCTCTTCTGCAGCTCTACACTGCCACAATTTGAGGAAGCAGGAGGCTGACGTTTAGAAGATAATGTCAAACACCTAAATGATCGAACAAATACTACTGTATGCACCTCTCAGTGCTTATGATTAGTTGCGAGATCAGAGATGACAGGGTACATGTTGCAAAAAAATCACTCCATGCATTGGAATAATATAATATATTGAAAAAAAATAACCCATTTGCACCAAATATGATGTTGTAAAAATTCTTTCAAAACCAGATGTGAGAAATCAGAATTCAGTTGTTAGAGAAGCAGTAGTGAAAGAAGTATATGGATAGATAAAACAGAGTTTAAATCATCCCCATTTTGGATTTAAAGATGACTGTCTTCTATTATTATAATCTACTTTGATACAGCCCATCAGGTCTAAGGGAAGGTCTGCTAGAAGAACGCTAGTCAACATACGACTATCATTTCTTAAGGGCACTAAAAATTAAGTAACAGAATGTATTTTCTAGATGCATTTGAAAGTTGAAAGAACTGATTAAAATGATCCATAAGATAAAATCAGTCTTTGAAATGACATAAAGACCAGCTCTAGCCCTCATTATTCTGCTCTTTCTCATTCAGCACCAAAATAAAATATCTATCAGACTAAAAAAATTTTTCTAAATTATTATTAGTTCCTATCTTTGACCAGAATGTATATCTTAAAAAAAAGCCTTAAATCTAGAGTGAGAGACAACTCCCAGAGTAACCAAATAATCCCTCTGATCAGTGTATTATTTTCAGAGAAACGGCCAAGTCAGTTCCAAAGCACTAATGTGATAAGAATGCTGGCTTTTGGGCATAAAGTGACCTCAGTATACAACAGGACAGGTTAAATGAGACTTTGTGCAGGTTCTTGGTATGTTGATCCTTCTGTAGAATTTGGCCAACGTAAGTGAACTGACAACAGTTATAAAATAAATTAATTATTTTAATTTATTAAAAAATAAAATCATTGCTATGAGACATATCAGTATTCATCAACAGCTTTTTCACTCAGCTACTCAAATGCATGGTGTATCTCTACACTTCTGTAGAGATAATGAGGAAAAAAGAAGTGGAAAATTTCAAAAGCATAAAATGATCTTCCTCCATGTATTCCAATCTACCACTTTTTTTCCTGTTTCCCCTTCTTTGAAAAATATTTTTTGGTTTTACTAATGAGTAAGAGATGTACTGAGCCATGAATTGTCTTTTTCTCTCTTTTAGTTAAAACACTGAAAGATGTGAGTACAATTATTCATTCTGGAGATTGGGAATATCTTTCTAAATGAAGGGCACTTGCCAAAAACCTGTCAAACTATAAGTGATCCAAGTCTCACTCAAGCAATCATCTATTAAATGCAGTGACCCAGTAACCTCATTTTTCCAGAAAGACCACTGGGCAGTTTATGGCAGTTCAGTCCAAGAGATTTATAAAACTTTTAATTTCTTTGGAGGTCAGACAGTAAAATTTCAGATCAAGAAGTAATAGAAAATCACCAGTAATTTAAGCAGCAGGTAGTGTTGCCAGATGAGCCTCTGTATATTTTGACAGCCCTGTTAATGTTCAGCTCTTACTATTCACGATTACATTCAGGAACTGCGTAAGATGTGTATTTTGGTCTGTGTTTTGTTTGAGTCCTCAAACACTTCATGCACTCTCCAGGAAAAGGAAATCTCTTTCGGCATTTTGTAAAAGTGAGACTATATACAGATTATTGGACATTTACTCAAGATACTTAAGAAAAAAATCATTTTAATATAAGCCAAATATTGCAGTAGCTGTTGCCTTACAAATATTCATAATAATAATCATTATCAATCTGCTTTCCATGGCAATAAAGTCCCTAAATTGAGCCAGAATCTCAATTTGTGGTAATGTTAAACTGGTAGAGGCTTTCCTACCATTTTGAAAAGAGTATGAGAGAGAACAAATTAATCATACAATCACGGATGCTAGGAACATATTAAAACATCCAGCCAGTCTCTCTGCCATTCGTTTGCGCTTTATTGTACATCCTGCAGTACTCTGACAGTCTGGTTTTCAAAAGCCGTAGTCTTAAAAAGTGATAGGTTACCATTACTTTCTCTTAAGAGTGTATGAGAATCTTGCTGATAAAGAGGATTTCAGAAGTTTAGGAAATGAATGCTGCTGCCACAGTGAGGAACGAATAGTTCCAAATATATATAGGAACGTCGGGGGTTTTTTGAAATGATTTTCCATGTTGTCTCCATCTGAGATGTCTGTGCATGTGTCAGTTTATCTGTGATTGTTTTGAGATGGAATATTTTCTTTAATATAATCACCTCCTCCATTTTCATTTTAAGAATTTTAAAAATGCATCTGACCAGAGCATTTAGCGTTTATTGTTGGTAATGAAATCAGTGCATTGTCTTGTAAGGGTCGAGTTCAGCTCTTAACGAGATGGAGAACATTCCTTACTTTGCCATACAACGTGTTAGTTACTCAGCTAATTCTGCATTTAAAGATGGTGCGTTCTCGGGGATCCCACGTGGGGGTGGAAACTGCTCCTTCTGTGAGAAAGCTGCACAGCAGCTGATGCGTAGCACTGGAGGCTCTCCGGGGTACAAGTGTACCACATGTATTTGCTGTGTATTTTGCTATTAATGACCAGCGTTTGTACAGAGTAATAATTGTGAAAATAAATAAAGTGCTAAAACTCAGAGTCAGTTGCTGAAAATGGCATCTTTATTGCTGTGCACCAGGAGGGATTTAGAGAAAGCAGTTCTGCAGCAGGCAGAGGAGACGGATGTAGTGCCCCAACCCCAGAGGCAAATTCCATTCCACCCCATCTGCCACCTCAAATGCCAAGTCCTGGAAATGCCACTGTTTCCAAAGGAGCAGACATTAACCATGTGTGTGAATCTTAGTCGTTAGTAAAAATTATTCCAAAAAAATGCCTTTGTTTGGTTTTCATGAATTACCAGAGCAAAGAAAAAGGCCAAAAAGGATATGAATTATATGACTGTGCCACTAACTGATGTGTTTTCCTAATTTGTTTCCTGGAATATAATGAATGCCTTTCAATAAGACAGTCATTTAATTTCATTCACCTCATAAAGGCATTTGACAGAAGCAAGGTGTAAGAAGGGATTCTGCTCTGGTTTGTTACAGCTCTGGCAGACCCTCTGTCATTGTGTTCAGCGACGGAGGACTGTACAGAACCTGTATGGTGTGGGATAAAATACAAATTCATGGTGAATGACCATAGGCAGCATACACTATCCAGACTCCTGGAGCTGAGGACATGCAGAGATGGCATGGAGCTGGTCTGTGGTGCACATGGCTTCTTCCAAAGGAGCCCGGTTACCATGAAAAGCATCTCTTCTCGTCCTCTCTTCTCCCTTCTTCCTCCTCTTCCTTCCCACCAGCACAGGAATTACGAATGTGTTCCTGCTGCTGCTCCTCCCACCAGTAAATGACAGAAGAAATTGAATACTGCTGAGGGCTGAAATAGGTGCCAGGCATTAGGGAATATGAGCTGTGCCCTTCCTTCGCCAGACCTCCCCACTCGGCTTCCGTTCACTGCTTTAAGGCATTGTGTCTCCGTTTGCCGAGGTGGGCTCAGTGCACAGCAGTGACTCAGAGCAGCTCTTTGAACTGAGCTCCTGCTCTGAGGGACTCCTTTTTGTTTCCTGTTTAATTTCTTTAAGTAATAAGAAAATGCGCGCTCCTTGCAAGTGGCTCCTTTTGGCAGACGCGGAATGGCCCTTTTTAGTCGGGATTCTGCTCCATATGCGATCGTTCCCTTTTTGCCAAACTTCCTCAGATGTGCACCAAATTGCAGAGAGATGAATACCAACTTTGCATAATGTGAACAAGAAAGCCTTGCAGTGCTGCTTCCCGTTTAATTTACACAAAAAAAAAAAAAAAGAAAAAAAAAAAAAGAAAAAAAAAATTATGAGATACGTAGGACATAAGTAAGGGCAGAATAGAGCCCTTAATCTTAATTATGCATTCTGCAGTATTATAAATGACTAAAGATTACTTCCAATGTTTGGTATAATCTTACAGTGTGCAGATGTGGTTCTCTTTGGTATATGCCATCTTTACTGAACTCACAATTTCCATAATGCTGTCACATTCTGCATGGGAAGCAGATTTGCAGATAGGTAATCCATGTAAGGTATTTTAAAGACAGCTTATTAAAGGATTGAGGCCTGCTGTTAAATTGCATATGCTTTCAATTGCTACGAGGAGCAAACAGAACCAAGAAGTACAATAATTTAGCTGCGGCTGGAGAAAGGCCTATTTAAACTTTTGATGACAGATCCTTTAAACTTTTCCTTCAAGTTCTTTTCTGCTTTGTATCCGTCCCCGTGTAGCACGGTGCTCGCTTTTATTCAGTGTCATTTCCCCAGCAGGTCCAATGTGCGGCCGCCAAGAGGCTGAAATGCACTCCCTCGCTGATAGGCGCGCTGCGCGCCCCGACGCCGTTCCGCAGCACTCGGCCCGGGGCGCAGCGCGGGGCGCGCTCCCGACGCCGGCAGCGGGGCCGCGCCGCCGCTCTGCCCCGCTCCGTGGGGCCGTGCCAGCGGCGTCACCGCTCCCGCTGCCCCGCGCGGGAGCTGCGCCGGCTCCGTCTCTCCATCCGAGGGCTGCGAGCGTACTTTAGACCGAGCCCTGAGACCCGGGAGTTGAGGCGGGGGCAGTCTGGGTCCGTTTGTTTTGCCGAGATAACGAAACAGATGACCGTCCAGTGCCGCGTCGGCCAGGGGCAGCGGTGCCTGCGAGGGGTGCCCGCCCCGAGCCGATGGGCCGCGGCTGCACGAAGCGTGCGAGCAGCGCTGCGATCCGGCACGGGAAACGTGCTCCCATCGCGGGTCTGCGCCGCTGGGGGACTGGGTTGCAGGTTATGGGGGCTGCCGCTGCCTCTGAATTCCGTCCTTCCTATTTGGTATCTTATTAGCTACAAACTAATGCACCGTGGAAAGGAAATAATGTTTAAAGAAACGTCCGTAGCCTCCCACCACCAGCGCGGCTATTTTTTTATATCCCCTATTTACAACAGTGTATTGTGGGAAACGCTGTGAAGGTCTGGAAGGGCAGAACAATGAAATAGTTTTAAAAAAATGTCTCAGAGAATTAAAACATTTGGGTTTTTTTTTTTTGTTTTTTTTTTCTTGTTTTTTTTGTTTTTTTTTGTTTTTCTGTAACGCTGCTGTGTGACCCCGTGCGGCAAAGCAGCAGCAATACTGAATCCCTATCTGGCAGAAAAAAAATGTTTTCCTCCAGAGGACTCCGAAAGTCTTTCCAAACAAATATGTTGTGGTGCTGGGCTTTCTTGTTTGTTTCTTGGCTTTTAATTTTTGGTGCTTTTTTTTTTTTATCATTATTTGGTAGTTTTATTTTGAAATATTTGTCCTTGTAATAAATCTGTTCCTGTGCAAGTTCTAGAGGTTCACGTATAGATTTTGAATTGCATTTGGTCTTTACTTAAAAATGGAGATCTGAGACCTTATTGGGTATGTTTTGGTCTGAAATCTGTCTTCCTCAAATTATTTCAGAAGCCCAAAATGCAAAATACAAACATTGCTTAATTGTGATGTTTTAATACATGTTTCACTATAAATATCAGTATACTTTAGTTGTAGAAAATACCACGTTTAGCAGTCAGTAGGTCAGGGGAATACCTGAAAATGTTCTTTTTATACCAGTATATGAAATGGAACGTAGTTCCCACAGCACAGCAGTGCTACTAATGGTTCTAAACAGGACCTCTGAATTAACATCATGTCAATATTATCAAATACCAATATTTCACCCTTAGACTGCAAATGTCACACCAAGCCACTAATAATTAAACTGGTTTAAAATTAAGCGGAAAGATGCTTAAATAAAATATCTCAGTTTAAATTATTTGTAATAGGGTGAGTGGAGACCTCACTGCAGTGTTTCTGCTGTCACCGCATTTTAATGGTTTGGGTTTTTTTGTTTTGTTGTTGTTGTTGTTTATGGGAAAAATTGTGTAAGACAGCAAGAATTTTGGGTCTTCTCTTTTTTATGAAGGTCAAACTAAATTCAGAATTATAACTGAAAAATGAAATGTAAATACCTAGATCTTTGATAACAAAGTAATTAAAATGTATGGTTTTGCCTACTGTGTATAATAAGGGCTTATATTTGATCAACCATAAAAGTTATTTAATCATTTTAACCTTGGAATACTACCCCACGAAAAACTACTTAATGGAAGTTAGCTGAGAAGCATTAGAGTATCACAACATCAAGAAGGCTGAGCGAGAGGGCACTGAAAATTCAAGCACAGCTTATTTCTGCCATAATACTATAGCAGGTTGCATGGCAACCAGTGGCTGTGGATTTTGAAGTTACTTTATCCTTATTCAATGAGCAAAGACTTAGCCTGTATTTATTTTGGTAATTTCTAGAATTAATCAGGTATTTAAAGCCCACTCTAGCATAAACTTGCTGTGATTTCACGATCGACGAATAAATGTTTACAAGTGTGGTTCAGAGAACATCTGGAAGAACAACGGAGCTCGGCTGCTCCTTGTGGCGTTGCAGGCAGTGAGCGGCAGTGCTGGGATCAGCACTCATTTTTGTGCAAGTGTTGGACTCGTGAGTGGGTCCGTGTGATTTAAGTCAGTCATTTTAGGAGAACCCTGGCAAAAAAAATTCTCATATTTCATTTTAATGTTTCCACTAAGGAGAAATTTTAAGAGAATTTTAATATTTCTCGGTTGAGTAAAAGCTGTAATCAGAGCCAAAGTCACAAATACAGTAACATGGCACGCCTGTGTCCATGCATTACTTTTGAGACTATCTTAGCAGAAGAACTCTCAAAAAGGTTTTATAGTGTTATTTAATTTTGGGTCCTATCTTTAAAGTGTGACTAACTCTTTCACTGTTCTGTTAATATGTCTAGCATTTGGCCAAATTACTCAGCATCCACAGATCTTTCTGAAACCAGAGTAAATTAAGAACGCTCGTAATTATAGAGGCACAGAGTACACAGTGTAATACCTGTAAGGAGTGAGAGAGATGCGTTGGTCAGTCGTTTAATAAGCACTTTAAATAAAAAGCCGTTTTCTTGAGTATATGAAGGTTACTCAAGATATTTCCACATCTGAGAAGCAGTATGTATTTGTGTAGTGAAAGGTACTATCATAATGCTTACACAAATAGGGACAGGATTGGGGTGCAAGTATTCTTTTCATGTGTTTCACTTGCTAAGATTTTAACTTTTAGACAAAGTAGGTGTTGACTGAAAATTATCTTACATGCAGCATGAAAGGTATCAGTAAAGACAGGCTTTCCCAACCCTGACTTGCACAGTGCACCTCACCAACCTGAATGACGTTTTTACGTATGTTCATGAACTCCAGGGATTTCCTTGACAGCTGTAGCATTTTATTTTAAAACATATTTTGGCTCAGGAGGCAAACATCCGGAACATGATTTTTTTTGCCTCAGATGAAGAAAGGAAATGATAGTTACATCATCATGAAATTAGAGATGGGAGATCAGATTTTTTTTTAAAGTGGTAAAACACTTGGGCATCAAAGTGCTGTTTCCAGAAGTGCTGTTAGATCAAGTCTAGAAAACTCCAGTACGAAGCTCAGTGTGCTACTTTGGTGGAAGCAGGCCTCCAACCATTGCTGGCTTTGGAAAGCTTTCACTCCAGGGTGGTCCACTAAAGCACGAAGTTACAGAACTGCCTCTGTGTTATGCCATCCATAGAGCAGAAGGGGTCTATGGCTCTCTGTTTTCCAGGGAAGCATTGAAGTTGAGGTCTTGCTGGGCCTTGTGGCACATAGCAAAGTCCCTAAAGTGCATGACTTCTTGAGAAAATAAAGTCATCATTCTTTACAGTGCAGTGAAGTTATTTAAAAAATGCATAATTTATTTTGTCAAAATCTCTAATAGCAAGCTCATACTTCTGGGAGCTGTGAAAGTTGTTAAAAATATATTATAGCTTTAGCGATGACAGTTTAAAAGTTATTACAACAAAATACTTTATGTCAACAATAAGCTACTGTAATTTAGGAAAAATGAAACGTTTTCCCCATGAGCCAGTTGTGTTTTCTTTGAACACAAGAGGAAATAAAAACTATTAAACACTTCAGGTTTGAACTATTGGTCTTGTTTGAATAAGTGTTTCATAGTTTCCAGAAATCAGTGAATCTTGGTGACCTCATTCCAGCCACTGCTTTTAAATTGGAAAGCCTAAAATTAAACAGGAACATTACCTGTAATTCCATGGCACTTTTTATGAATAGTGAAAATAGTTGACTGGTACAGAACAATTAATTCAGGCAATAAGGAGTTTCTGGATTTCCTTGCTTCTGCCCTGAGGATCATGCTGATTTGTGCCACTCTCTCTTCTCCCTCTTCGTTTGGGAGGGTACATTAAATCATATCTCTTTGAGCAATCAAACACAGTGTAGCTGCTGCCTGTCAGCTGCACTGCTGTCGTCTATGGTACAGGTAGATGTGTATGTGACACAGGAAGGCTGCCACGAGTATTGGTGCAGCGGAAGCACAGACTGTGCATCTTCTCATCCCTTAGTGCTTCAAGCAGGAGATGGCTGCAGCGGGAAGCTAATAAAACCGATGATCAAAGCTGTGTTGTACTTGACCTGCAGCCTTGTTGTAGCTACACTTCAGAAAAAAAAAAATACAGTAGAAATTGTTTTATCAGAGGAGTGGATGGCTGAATTTTAAATAGCACTTTGAATCAGTCATCATTCCAGCTTTTATTTCTGTCTGTATTTTTAGGCTTGGTGGCTACACAAAAGGACAGAGTTGTGCAAGTTCTGAATTGCCTTTGACATTGGCCTTCCATGTGCTGTGGAGATGAGCAATCACATTATAACAGTTAACAGGGCACTTATGCCTGTTTTTTAAACAGAGGGAATTGAACATTCGGCAGTGCTACAAGCCAAAAATTACTGTGTGAGTAAACTGCAAATACCTGTGAATGAGGAATAATACATTTGTCATGGCTGAGGCCTACCTCTGTAACTGAAAAGGGAATAGTGTCAGAAAGGAGCCAAGGCACAGCATTTGTTTTCACCCAAACCCTGGGCATACATGAAAATGTGAAGGTAATTCTTTCAAAGCATGCCAGTAAGAGTCTGTCAAGAGCAGACAATGTCATGTTCGTTTCTCTTTACGTAGAGAATGCAATTAAACAATTTGTATGTTAGGCAGATAAAGCAGTTCTATAGTGTCTGATTTAGTGGCTGGCAAGCCTGCCCACAGCAGGTGGGGTGGAACTAGATGATCTCTTCCAACCCAAGCCATTCTGTATAACACATGAATCAGATTCATATGTAAAGCCCAGAGCTTGAAGAACTCTTCTCTTTCCTTCCATAGGACAGTAAGACAGTAACTGCTTTCTCAAAGCAGTCTTCCATGCGTCATGACACTTGGCATCTCAAATGCATCGGACACAAACTCGTTAGCTATGTTTTTTCCACACTACACAAGGACATTTTCAGGACCAGTAGTCCTGTTTTTAAAATGTTGGCAATTACTGAGTATTCATTTAGAGTTTTAAAATGCAAAAATATGGCTAGTTGGGTAAAACATCAGTAGTGTTAGGTGTTGGAAAAGAGAAGGCTCTGGGGAGACCTCATTGTGGCCTTCCAATACTTGAAGGGAACGTATAAACAGGAGGGGGAATGGTTGTTTACGAGGGTGGATAGTGATAGGACAAAGGGGAATGGTTTTAAACTGACACAGGGGAGGTTTAGTTTAGGTATTAGGAGGAAGTTTTTCACACAGAGGGTGGTGACACACTGGAACAGGCTGCCCAAGGAGGTTGTGGATGCCCCATCCCTGGAGGCATTCAAAGCCAGGCTGGATGTGGCTCTGGGCAGCCTGGTCTGGTGGTTGGTGACCCTGACCATGGCAGGGGGTTTGAAACTACATGATCATTATGGTCCTTTTCAACCCAAGCCACTCTTTGATTCTGTGATTTTATGATCTTTTATTGTCCAAGTCTATACCACCACTCAAAAATATCTGTAGAACCAAAAATACAATGTTTTTCTTCATTCACGTGTCTCTTTTCCAAGTTGACTATATTGGCAGTGTCAGAGAACACAGGGGCTAGTAATACAAGTGTAAACTGTCATTGAGGCCTTTTTTTTCTGTCTAATGCTGGGAAAGGTCATGTCCTCAGATAACACGGTTAGCAAATGATGAGCCCTGAAGGACAGGACCAGGACTGGAAGGACTGCAGAATACATGTGCTCATAGCTAGAGAAAGAATCTCACAGATTGAGGACTAACCCCTTGTTCTTCCTGTCCGTAAGTTTTCATACTGACACCTCTGGGATTACACAGTACTTTTCCAGCCAAATGCTCTGTTGATTTACATTCCTGGAAAATCCACTCACTTAAGGAATATTGTGTAATATAAACAGCGCAGTTCATTCTTATTTTCCAGGCCCAGTGCTGCAATAAGGTGCATCACGCACCCTTTCGAGTTTGCACTACATTTTGTCTCGTGGCTTTGGTCACTCTAACGTCTCTGTACCTCAGTGTTTCTGAGGTATCCAACTTCACAGCAACCCTGTGTAATATGGAGTAATATACTATGTGGTCTTACAGTTGAAGGACTGAGATCCGGAGAAAATAAAGATGAAAATAGCATAGGCATTTTAACCCTGTACAGACAGATATGCTTCTGGCAGACCTCTCACGTGTTTCTAGCAGCCTGGCTGTTAGGAATGTCCACAGGTGGAAACCTTCACCTGTGTGGAAATTCAGCAGGTATGGATGGATCTGCTATCTGAAAATCTGGCCCAACACAATTTGCACAAAATCACACAAAGTAGCAGCAGCACAGAAGGGAATTGACCTGCTTCTCTGTAAATATTGGCATGTACCATAAACCTTAGAGCATCTCTCTCTTTTTTTCTTTTAATTGCAATTTGGGATATGCAGTAACTATATTCTAACATTTTAGGAAGTAATTTTGGCTTGGATGCCTTCTTGCTTAACTTTCAATGTGAATCATTGTATGCGTAAGTCTAATACCACTTGGGTATGACTTTTCATTCATTTCGTAACATTCAGCCTGCTCTGAAAACAGTGAAGCTATACAAGAGTAAAAGGGAGGTGCTGGAGGGAGGTTAACTTATTTAAATTATAAAGTAAAGTGGCAATGGTGACATACTGAGACGAATCCCAGTCCCCATGTGCTAATTGGATGGTGCTAAAAAAAATATTAGAAAAGTATGTGAAACTCCAGGTCTTCCAGGCTAAGTATAGTCATAGTCTTCGAGTGATATTAATGACCACAGGTTGGGTGTGTTTTGTGTGTTGGGGTTTTTTTTTTCGTTTTTTCCCCCACTGTGGTGAAAGTAAGATACCCAAAGGGAGGCAGAATTAATTAAAGTTTTTGATGAATATTGGACCACTACTGGCATTTGCCTCAGGATCAACAGGTAGGTTCTTAACTTTATGAAGGAAAACATTATTGAAGGAGGTTGCATTCCTTGTGCAGATCAAGTTGTGCTTTTAAAAAATAAAAGAAGACAGCTGGTGGTCTTGCTTTTAATTATCAAGGCTGTGAGAATTCGAATGACATATTTGCCTCATTTACTTAGAAGATATTCTTGTATTTATTAAATCATTTGAAGAACATCTGTAACATTTTGATAAGATTTTCTTTCTCATC
The DNA here is from genome assembly GCF_987193195.1 of Phasianus colchicus. Taxonomy (NCBI): domain Eukaryota; kingdom Metazoa; phylum Chordata; class Aves; order Galliformes; family Phasianidae; genus Phasianus; species Phasianus colchicus. Next base: position 76,437,747 of record NC_143438.1, read on the forward strand.
ATGAGAAGCAGGGTGCATTTCAATACCAGGAAGTATTAGTATTACGAAGCCCGTTTACAGGAGAATAGTAATATGTATGTTGGTTGCTCCAAAAATAATGCCTCCAGTTTGTTTCCACAGAAGCTACAGTAGATATGAAAAGCACAATAACAGTACTTGATTGAGCAAATTCTTAGCTACATAACATTGTTTTTCAGCATAATCACCACCATTCAGTATGCATTCTCACTGGTGATCAAGTACCTGCATGCTGCTCTCGTGAAAATCTGCATGGCCATTCTGAATGTTACTTGTCTCTCGTGTCACTGTCACCACTGCTGAAACACACCATCCACCACCTCACTGTGCTCACTTCCACTGTTTGGTCCCCATCAACATTCAGCAAGCATCAGTGAATGTCAGTGGGTGCCGTTTTTTCCACATGGAGGAATTCAGTGACACAGCTTTGCTCCGTAAGCACTTCCATGTCAGGTACCATTTTGTCAGACTGCCCCTTTGCTGCCATCTGTCACAACACCAACACATAACAGAATATCATTGGGAAGGTTCAGCCTTTATTGCCATAACACCAATATCTGCCTCTGACGTCGTTGACCAAGGTAATAAAATAGGAGGCATTACTTTTGCTGAAACCTTTACAGAGGTGCAATTCACCAGTGTTAAGAAATGGGATACTCATTGAGAATATTGGACATAGGCAGTAGGATGGCATCGGATTAAAGGAGTGGATCTCGATTATAGATTATTATTTGGTCATTCTCTTGATCAGTGCTAGATCATAAATTTTCATAGCATTTTTTTCCCCAGGATTTGCGTCACAAAGGAAAAAGCCGGTAGTGTGTTCAGAAGAAGCTAAGATCAGTTTATATATCAAGGAGGAAGTGCAGCATTTTTAACACCAGCTGTTAAATGACTTAGAAAAGCCTGGCTGCTGTAGTGATGTGATCTTTCTGTACTGTTTATGGGTCAAATACAAATATTTCAAATAAAAATATTTCAACATTCATAGAAACAGTCCATGATCCTTAGAGCCATCAGAAGTAATTCTAAAGTGAAGTTTCATCTCACTGAAGCTTTAAAGCTTTTATGTTGTGAGCACCATTTTAGGGTGTCTGGAGTAGGGCAAAGGGCTAGTGTCTCAAACTAAATTTCTGAGTAAGAACTAGGCTGAAAAATCAGAGTTCAGGGGAACCAGGTGTGACATCCAGACAGAGTCACAGAGCAGAGTATCAGAAGGAGCAGAGGGGAAATTTTAGCAAGTGTATTTTTTCTGAATAATTATAAACTATGTACATGTATCGTTGCAATTTTTCAATTGTATTATCGTTTTTTTTTAAACAACACATTTACTGTAAAAGATTTTTTCAGCTCTTATTAGTTTTCACATTATTCAATTGATAATTAATCCACCAGTTAAAAATTATTGATCCAGCCAGAAGAAACCCAATCACCTAAAAATTAAATATGACATATAAAACCTGTATCTGTAAAGGCTGCATAAGAAAGTCACCTACTAAAACCTTGTGGCTAGAACAAAGAAGGGAAAGTATTCTTGCTAGACAAAAGACAATGCTTGATAGTTTATTTCTGCAGAGCAGTAGAACATTTCAAAAGCTGCTTACATCCGCAGGTAATACAGTATATACAGTATAATACTCATATGAGTATTTCATCTCCATTTCATTTCTCTGTCTTCTAAGTCAGCCATGTCAGACCTGCATTATTATTGCTGGAATTTCTTCATTTGTCTAACTCTCAGTTTTCTTTTTATATCATCCTCTTCCCACGGACAGTGTTGATTTCCATCTTTTCCTTTTAATGTATTTATTTGTGCTCCTTCATCGTCCATAGCCACTACCTGTAAATCAAGAACCCACAGTGCTCCAGATATGCTAAATGCTGCTTAGTCTTTTACGGTCACCTCTCATAGTTTTTCTACATTTCCGGACAGTTTCCCAATTTAAATTTCTTTATTTCTTCATTTATTCTTATATCTCCTCCCCTCTACTCTGTCTCATTTTTCTATCAAAAACATTTTCACATTCCACAGTACTCTAAAAAATATTTGCTTTCATAAATCTTCAGAAATACTTCCATGTGCTACACAAGCTGTTGCTTCTTCCTTAGAGCACTCTGTAAATCTTCTCTATCCTCCCAGCCCATACTTTTGCCCTTGTTTTCTTCTGTTTATCCATCCTGCCCTCCATTCATTTAAGTTTTTCACCCTTTCCCTTTCCCTTTGCATCATCTTCAC